>NW_028320610.1:0-65000 GCF_062004578.1 Staurois parvus
AATTATTTTCTATGCCTTTTGCGTAAAAAAAAAAAATAGGGCAAATTAGTAAAATCTAATTTACATATATTCATTCGTGGCTCGTTCCTACTGACTGGAGAAAAGCTGTCAGAAGTGAGAAGCCCTGACGACTATACACACACAGATCTGATCTGTCCCCGGGTCTGCATGGACTTGTTCTTTGTCTACAGATGGGGTCCTGATCCAACAATCCTCATTGTGAACTCTGGTTTACAAGGTCTTTATTCTGGTTTATCTCCATGACCCCCTGTACTGTGTACATATATATCCATAGGAGATGTGAGTGTTTAGATCATCTTATTCATTATTTTGTATCAATCTGCTGATTACAGTCACATGTATATGTTAGGTGGCCCTGGTAAGGCTGGGTAGGGGTTAAGGGTGAGGAAGTTTGGAGGACGTTTGTTATTCTATTGATTGAGAGTAGTAGGGTGCGACGAGAGCTGAATCGGAGACCGAGAAATCCCCTCTCTCTCCCTCTCCCCCTCTCTCCCCCCTCCCCCATCTCTCTCTCCGCCTCGCCTCTCTCTCTCCATCTCGCCCCCCCCCCCTCTCTCTCTCTCACCCCCTCTCTCCCCATCTCCCTCCCCTCTCTCTCTCTCCCTCTCTCCTCTCCCCCCCCCTCCCTCTCCCTATCTCTCTCCATCTCCCCCCTCTCCCTCTCTCTCCATCTCTCCTTCCCTCTCCCCCTCTCTCTCTCCCTCCCTCCCTCTCCATCTCCCCCCCCCTCTCTCTCCACCCCCCTCTCCCCCTCTCTCTCCCTCCCTCCATCTCTCTCCCCTCTCTCTCCCTACCTCTACCCCATCTCTCTCTCCGCCTCGCCTCTCTCTCTCCATCTCTCTCCCTCTCTCCCTCCCTCTCCCCCTCTCTCTCCACCCCCCCCTCTCCCCATCTCCCTCCCCCCTCTCTCTCTCCCCATCTCTCTCTCTCTCCCCATCTCTCTCTCTCCCTCTCTCCCCCCCTCTCCCTCTCCCTATCTCTCTCCATCTCCCCCCTCTCCCTCCTCTCTCTCCATCTCTATATATATATCCCTCTCTCTCTATCCATCTCTCTCTCTCTCTCTATCCATCTCTCTCTCTATATCCGTCTCTCTCTCTCCATCTCTCTCTCTATATCTATCCATCAATCTATCTCTCCCTCCATCTCTCTCCCTCTCCCCATCTCTCTCTCTCTCTCTCTCTCTCTCTCTCTCTCTCTCTCTCCATCCATCTCCCAATCCCTCTCTCCCTCCCTCCATCTCTCTCTCTCCATCCCCTCTCTCTCTCCATCCATCTCTCTCTCTCCACCCTTCTCTCTCCACCCCCCCTCTCTCTCCCCCCCCTCCCCTCCCTCTCCATCTCTCTCTCTCTCTCTCTCTCTCTCTCTCTCTCTCTCTCTCTCTCTCTCTCTCTCTCTCTCTCCCTCTCTCTCTCCATCTATATATATATATATCCCTCTCTCTCTCCACCTCTCTCTCTATCCATCTCTCTCTCTCCATCTCTCTCTCTATATCTATCCATCAATCTATCTCTCCCTCCATCTCTCCATCTCTCTCTATCTACCCATCTCTCTCCCTCTCCCCATCTCTCTCTCTCTCTCTCTCTCTCTCCATCCATCTCTCCCTCCCTCCATCTCTCTCTCCCCATCCCCCCTCTCTCTCCATCCATCTCTCTCTCTCCACCCCCCTCTCTCCCCCCTCTCTCCCCTCCCTCTCCATCTCTCTCTCTCTCCCCATCCCCTCTCTCTACACCCCCTCTCTCCACCCCCCCTCTCTCTCTCCTACCCCCCTCTCTCTCCCTCCCCCCTCTCTCTCTCCCCCTCTCTCTCTCTCCTTCCCCCCTCTCTCTCCCCCCTCCCCCCCCTCCTCTCCCCCCCCCCTCTCTCTCTATAGAGGTTTCTTCCCATAACCTCTTACATCAATGCAGTTATGTGTGAACTATATGTAGCGCATCCCATAAAGAGCCGCCGGTGAGTCCTATTTCTCCTTTAGAGAACGCACAGCATTTTCTGTACTCTTCCTCCAGCTCCAAAGAACAGTCTATGCATTTCTTTTTTGTTTTTTTGCATTTTATTGGGGAACAATGAACTTGGATAGCGATAGGGAACATGGGATACCCCAAAACTGTAAAACTGTACAACTTGAGGACTGATTCACTGCTGGCTGCACTTGCACTAAAAAATATATCCCACTGGATCTCTATGGTGAAGGTGACCTGTACTCCTTCCATAGTTTCAAAGCTACACACTGCTGGGACTGGGTCATGTACTCACTTAGCCACAGAATCATTGGTTGCCTCCTGCTGATATCCACCAGGCTCTTCCTAGTGAGGGAGATGTAGACTCACACCATCATAGGACAACTTGGACTGTCTTCTACAACCTCATCCTGGCTCACTCTCCCATGAGCTTCTCCAGACCCAACTTCATCCTTGTACCTGGACTTGCAAATAGGGCCCCCTAGCTAAGTATAGCTGGGACCTTAGTGTCTCTGAGCTGGCTTCCTTCCAGACTTCTGCCCCAGGGAGCAGAGCCCCTGCACAAGGGTCTCCTCACACAGAACTGGACCCTGGAACACTACCCCTTGCTGTTCAGACCTCAGACCATTTATGGGCTCTCCCACCACCTTCTGGGCACACCTCACCAGAGATTGGCTGGAGTTCTGTAAATATTCAGCCTGCACACTCTGTCCTCCCTCCCACTATGTTCTAGAATTCTCTAGAAAACATGGGGAAGTAACAGCTGCAGCTGTGAAACAGTGAGCAGCGCTAAGCAATCCACCCCGGCTCCTCTGTTTATAGTGGAGCTAGCTATGTGTATACCCAGCAGCCTACACTAAACTACATATAAAAGTAAAGCTCTTTTAAAAAAGACTTTGTTGGTTTGCCAAATTAGAGATGGATTAAGGCAGGATCGGTAGTAGCATCATCCCCTTCCCAACCCTTTGTTTTCCATTGATATGGATTGTAGTAGGCACCGACCTCCATCATGGCCCCATCAGACACCAACTGCCTCTGACTACATCCTCCACTATAAAGTGTCAGGCAGGTGCACAGCTTTAACCAGTTGTGGTCTCCTCAAGGTTTACTGAAGGAACATGAAGGCCGCGGATAAGGCCTACCTTGCCTGGTGAAGTATCTGGCTCTGAGTCTGGTGGGGGTTACTAGAGAAGCTGAAGCCAATTCCTGGCCAGTGACATGATAGCCCTCTGCTCCAGCAAACCCAATGCAAAAATGCAACCACATTCACGACTGAAGGAGTTTATCAGGGATCATGGGATGAAACTAGAGGAACAGCAAATAGTATGCTTTGATGTCATATCTATTCTCAAGTATACCCATCACTGAGGTAGTCTGGGCTGTAACAATGTCATGGAATAAATCTTTGGGCAGCTGAAAGGGACTTAGTCCTGGCCAAGTATGTTCTTTGCTGGAACCAGGGGTGTATTGGCCACAAGGTAGACAAGGTGTTTTCCTTGGGTGGCATTTTTCAGGAGAGCGGGGCAGATTTTTTGAGTTGCCTAGGCCAGAACAAAACCTAAATACACCTCTGGCTGGAACCGTTTCTCCAATACCAACAGGAAGGACAAAGATCATTTCTATAGATAGAAATTCATCTCTGCACTGGGTTTGCTGGTCTCTGCCATCGTAACCGATTGTCAGGGCAGGAGCTGAGGAACGGACAGGCAGGCCTAAACAATGTAACGCACTGGCTGACGACAACCACCACCCACAGACCGAAGTCCCTCAGGGCGCGGAGTCTAAGTCCCAGGCTGCCCTTCACCAGGGCCCCTGATGGTGGGGATGGACTTGACGCAGCCAGGAACCAGGTCGCGGCCCCCCAAACACATCAGTTGTGGTAATGGCCGCCGCCAATGGCGTGTAGCTGGTGGTAAAGACAATAGAGTAGTCAGGCAGGCCGGGTCAACAACAACGAGACAAAACGGTACAGGACAGCAGACGAGAATCACAGGTCACGAGCCGGGTTCAGCAACAGAGGGTCAGATCAAAGGAGAACACAAAGAATAGTCGAGTCACAAGCCGAGTCAGATACCAGGAGAGTCACGAGAGTCAGAACAGAGTTATAGCAACACAAAGACACAAGTGCAAAGAGCATGTGCGGACCACAGGCTTATATGTCATCAGCCACACCCCTCTGGGGGATGGACCTCAGAGACCTGAAGGCATAAAAGATTCCCACCATGCTCAGCAGAAATCCAAGATGGATGCCAGCACATGGAGTAACATAACCTCTGGGAAAAGGTAGAACTTGACACCGATCCTGAGATAGAAGAAGTATGTGGATAACAGACGGGTCAAAGTAAAATAAAGTGACCTACAAACCTTTACTGCACACGTGAGTTCAGCGGACAAGGCGCCAAGGTTTTCCAGACAACAATCCGGCCTTTTTGGATTGTGTTATGGAACAAGATCATCTGTTTGATTACTGCCACCCACTGGAACACAGATTGGGGGTCATTAAAACCTCACACCACCCGGATGAGATCAGGGCAACCAATTATAAGGACAATGATGGAAAACGCCAGAGGAGTTGTGAAAAGAAAGTGCAGCAAGAGCACCGGACGGAGAGAAGAAGCAGAACAGCCAATGTGCCTGAAGTGCTGGCTTTACTACCACCAGATATCCCAAAGGACAGGATGACCCAAAGCCATCAATGCCATGCCAGGCAAATATGTCTGCCAATACGCAAGATGGTGTTCCTAAGATGACATTTATAGATCCTATGGCCTGTTTCACATGGGCCTCAGCTGTAGGTTTTGACAAAGAATTTGCAAGCTTTGTTGAAGCTTTAAAAGTCCCATTCAACTCCAGCCTGGTCTGTAGACATCCTTAAAGGGACCTCCGGCTGACCACAGTGTATATCTGTACAAGCGTATTATTATTACGCATCTGGTGAGTGCGTAATTCTACTACTTACCTGGCACATCACCGAATCATTGAGTATAGCGCGTGGATCACCGAGTTTGAGATCAGACATACCCAGATCTCCACTTTTGTCACTTTATGGACATTATATTGTTGTTTTTGTGCAATTGTTATTTGTTTATTGCAATGGTCACTTTAGCATCACTGACATGTTTGTTTAAAAACGGTACGCAAATACGTGGCCACTCGGTGTTAAAGCCCAGCCCCCAAGAGGCCGCATATTTTTTTACTGGACATGTTTATTAGCAAAAAGTCAAAAATATTGTTTTTTTTTCATACTTGTCAGTCTTTTTTTTTTATAGCTCAAAAAATAAAAAAATGCACAGGCGATCAAATACCACTGACAAAAAGCTCAATTTGTTGGAAAAAAATTTGGGTGCAGTGTTGCATGACCGCTCAATTGTCAGTTAAAATAACGCAAAAATAGCCTGGTCAGGAGGGGGGGGCGGGATCCTCAGGAGGGGGAGGGGTTAAATAAAGTGTATCTGTGCTCCAAAACATTTTTATTAAGTTATGGATGGAGTGGGGCGGATCAGAACTCCTTTCAGGTTTTACTGTCACTCCTTTGGAGAGAATCACTTCTTGTCCTGTAAATAGGTTGTTTCCAGGACAGGAAGTGAGGGGAAATCTCTCTAATGATGGCCCCGTGTAGCAGAAAACCTGACGGGGAATTTTAACCTTTTCCCCTTCTATCCAAAATATATAATAAAAAACCCCTTTTCCATATAGATCTATTCTAAATTGTAATTGGTTGCCTCGCATTACAGCCGTTTCAGCTACAGCTTGGATCCATGCAGTGAATGAGCCCAATCCTGTCTATGGATTGGGAGATGAGACTTTTGTATCATCACGTTAGTATTGTGTCCTTCCCATAAGCCGAGTTCCAGGCAGATAATAAAAGGCCGATGTATGTAATGATTGATGAAAAGGATTCAATGTACAGATGGGTACATATATCTAGCCTCGGATCTGAGAAAATGCAGTTTTCATTTCTGTTTTATCGTTGTACTTATCTCTGCACTGGAGACGTCATCACGTATTTCCCCAATGTGAGTTAATGAGGGACTTTATCTAAAATGATAATTAACCTAATGACACTTTTTGTGAGAATGTCGGTCCGCCCTCAGTGGAAATTATCTTCGGTAGATGCTGGTAACGTGAGTCACCGGATGACTTCTTTTATCTCCTGGGAATCAGGAAACATTTTCTATTATAGTTCGCACTTCTGCAACTGCAACCTACAATTGAGACAGAAACTATCCTACATTATGAAGGAGGAAGTGACATCACTACAATGCCACCTCTGCCACGGGACAATATCCTTCCTGGCCACCATACAGTGTCTTCCTGGCCAACTGATAACTTCCGTCCTGGCCACCATACGCCCTTTCTAGGTCAGGCAATATCCTTCCTAGCCACCAAATAAATTCTATCTCGACACAGGATAGTATCTGTCCTGTCCATAGGACAATATCCTTTCTGACCACCAGACATTGTCCCTCTTGACCACTTGACCACAGCAGAATGTTGTTCCTGGCAACAAGATAACATCCTTTCTGGCAGTGAGACAATATCCTTTCTGGCCACCAGACAATATTCTTCCTTGGCACTGAATATATTCTCTCTGGGCACAGGATAGTATCCTTTCTGGCCACCGAGCAATATCCTTATTGGCCACAGGATAATATCCCTTCTGACCACCAGACATTGTCCCTCTTGGCCACAACACAATATCCTTCCTGACCACCAAATATATTATTTTTGGACACAGGATAGTGTCCTTCCTGGGCATAGGACAATATCCTTTTTGACCACCAGACATTGTCCCTCTTGGCCACTTGACCACTGCATAATGTCATTCCTGGCAACAAAATGACTTCCTGGCTGCAAGACAATATCCTTCCTGGCCATGAGACGATATTCCTCCTGGCTGCAAGACGATATCCTTCCTGGCCACCATACAATATCCTTCCTGGCCACCAGACAATATCCTTTCTGGCCACCAGGCAATATCCTTCCTGGGCACTGAATATATTCTCTCTGGACACGGTATAGTATCCTTTCTGGCCACCGAGCAATATCCTTCTTGGCCATAGGACAATATCCTTTTTGACCACCAGACAATGTCCCTCTTGGCCCCTTGACCATTGCATAATACCATTCCTGGTCACAAGACAACATCCTTCCTGACCACCAAATATAGTCTTTTTGGAAACAGGATAGTGTCCTTCCTGGCCATAGGACAATATCCTTTTTGACCACCAGACATTGTCCCTCTTGGCCACTGCATAATGTCATTCCTGGCAACAAAATTACATCCTTTCTAGCTGTGAGACAATATCTTTCCTGGCTACCATACAATATCCTTTCTGGCCACCAGGCAATAATCTTCCTTGGCACTGAATATATTCTCTCTGGACACAGGATAGTATCCTTTCTGGCCACCGAGCAATATCCTTCTTGGCCATAGGACAATGTCCTTTCTGACCACCAGACATTGTCCCTCTTGGCCACTTGACCACTGCATAATGCCATTCCTGGCCACAATACAATATCCTTGCTGGGCACCAGGCAATATCCTTCCTGGTTGTGACAGAATACCCTTCCTGGCCACCATACAATATCTTTCATTGCCACCATACAATATCCTTCCTGGCCACCATGCAATATCCTTCCTGGGCACTAGACAATATCCTTCTTGGGCACCAGGCAATATCCTTCCTGGGCACTAGACAATATCCTTCTTGGGCACCAGGCAATATCCTTCCTTGCCACTGAATATATTCTCTCTGGATACAGAATAGTATCCTTCTTGGCCACCGAGCAATACCCTTCCTGGCCACCATACAATATCCTTCCTGGCCACCATACAATATACTTCCAGGCCACCATGCAATATCCTTCCTGGGCACTAGACAATATCCTTCCTGGGCAGCAGACAATATCCTTCCTTGCCACCGAATATATATTCTCTCTGGATACAGGATAGTATCCTTCTTGGCCACCGAGCAATATCCTTCTTGGTCACTAGACAATATCCTTCCTGACTGCCAGGCAATTTCCTTCCTGGTCACCAAACCATATCCTTTCAGGCCACCAGACAATATCCTTCCTATATACAGAACAGTACTTTCCTGGCCACAAAACAATATCCTGAACCTCCACTGATTTCAAGGCTTGGCCAGGCAGAATGCAAATCCTTCTCTGTGTTGTCTGGTTGTGTGTTACACATGCTTTCTGTGCAGTTTGTTGGTTCAGATACTAAGGTTCGATTATAAATTGAAAATGATCCCACAGCGCTCAGCATAACTGAGCCCACCCCTTTGAAAAGTTAGATTTTAATCAATATCTCAATGAACACAAAGACAATTTCCAAGATTTTGACAAAATTGAGTTTTCTAGAACATTTGTTCGGCTCATTACATGGAAGGAAGGTTAATATTAGAACTTTTACTCAATATATTACTTATTAGAATCAGTTTTACTCAAATTAGTTGATGCAAAAATGAATCCACCCCACAACAAAAACTACCCCGTCTAGTATTTTGTATGACCTCCATGATTTGTAAGGACGGCACCGAGTCTTCCAATCACGGAATGAACAAGTTGGTGACGTATTGCAACATCGATCTTTTTCCATTCTTCAAGAACGACCTCTTTTAGATCCTGGATGCTGGATGGGGAGCGATGCTCAATCTGTCTCTTCAGAATCCCCCCATAGGTGTTGGATTGGGTTCAGATCAGGAGACATACTTGGCCACTGAATCACCTTTACCCGGTTCTTCTTCAGAGATGCAACAGTGGCCTTAGATGTGTTTGGGATTTTTGGCATGTTGGAAGAGTGCACGACGACCGAGGGCACGTAGTGATGGGAGTATCTTCTCTTCCAATATAGAGCTGTACATCTGTGAATTCATGACACCATCAATGAAATGCAGCTCCCCGACACCAGCAGCACTCATGCATCTGCACAGAAGGACACTGCCACCACCATGTTTCACAGTAGGCACCATGCATTTTTTTCTTTGTACTCCTCACCTTTGTGACACAAAACAGTTTTGAAGCCATCAGTTCCAAAAACATTTATCTTGGTCTCATCACTCCAGAGTCCCAATAGTCGTCTTCTTTTTAAGCATGGGCCCTGGCAAAATCTAGGAGGGCTTTTTTGTGCATGGGCTTTAGGAGAGGCTTCCTTCATTGGCAACACCCATGCATGCCATTCCTCTGCGGTGTACGCTGTATTGTGTCACGGGAAACAGTCGCTCCAGTTTCGCTTTCCACTTCTTTAGCTAACTGCAGTGAACTTGCATGGCAATTTTCCTCAACCCGTCTCATCAGAAGACGCTCCTGTCCAAGTTTTAACTTCCGTGGATGGCCTGGACGTCTCTGTGAGATGGTTGCAGTTCCATCTTTGTTACATTCTTGGATTACATTTGCTCCAGTATTCTGACTGATAAAGTAAAGCTTTGCTGATCTTCTTGTAGCCTTCACCTTTCCTGTGTAAAAAAATGATTTTCTTTCTTGGGCCTTGTGACATTTATCTTCCATGTGGTGCCATTGCTGACAGCATGAAATGGGCGGGGTTTTCTTTGTTAAGTAACGCCCCCTTTTATAATCAGCTGTCTGCTGGAAACCTGTTTAATAAATAATTAGACTCACCTGGATTCGATCATTAGAATTTTGTTGACTTTGCTCCTAAGACTTTCATTGGGGTGTGTTCATTTTTGCAGCACGGTCTGCAATGAATTTGTTATGAAAAATACTTTTTTGTGTGTGCAAATTAACAAATCTTTTTCTGCAATCAATGGCCGGATTTTGTAGTATAGTGTTCCATAGAAAATGTGGATTCTGAAAGGAAAGTAAATGTTTTCTGACAAATCTGTTGGGTGGACTCATGTATGCTGAGCACTGTATATGTACACATTTCTTAGTGTTACGAATGAAAAAATACTAAACATAACACAATGTAACAAACAAAGATCGTGTGAAAGATATTCAGCGTGAGGCTTATTGTACGAAGGATTCATTTTTAGTGAATATTTCTGCTCCCCTCCACAGATCAGACTGAAGTGGTTGCTTCGCTCTATGGCACCGTCATCCTCCGCTGCTCATTTCCCTTCATACGTGGGCTGGAAGGTCTGGTGGTGGTCTGGGAGAAGAATGATCCGGATGGAAGAAGATTTATCGCACACAAGTTCATACATGGCCGGGATGATCTCAAGGATCAAGATCTAAACTACACAGGACGCACAGCCTTGTCTGAAGATGTCTCCCAGGGAACGTTGGACCTGACACTGCGAGAGGTCACCTTCAGTGATGAAGGAACGTATTACTGCAGAGCAGCCAATAGGAGAGGCCATGGGGACCAGAAGGTGGAATTGACCATAGGCAGTAAGTTCTGTTCCAATCTATGGCCTTACATACACAGCTTTTCTGTTTTCCCGGTTCACCATCTCTATACTGTCATATATGGCTGGGAATTGTGGGCCCACCATGCAGCCTGCATGTATGATAGATGTGTGTTTAAGGCGCAGAGTCTACTGAGCGCTGGGTATGCACTGGAGAACCATGATGTGATGGGCTTTGCTGCTGGACAACTCCCAGGTTGCAGTCCTCAATTGTGCCCCCGTGTATGCTACAGCTGACCAGATACAGCAGGGGTGTCAAACTGGTGGCCCTCCAGCTGTTGCCAAACTACAAGTCCCTTGAGGTATTGCAAAGCTGATATTTACAAGCATGACTCCCAAAGAAAGAGGCATGATGGGACTTGTAGTTTGGCAACAGCTGGAGGGTCACTATTTTGACATTCACTATATCCGCTCTCCCCGGAGCCCGCATTCACTATATCCGCTCTCCCCGGACCCCGCATTCACTGTATCCGCTCCCCCCGGACCCCGCATTCACTATATCCGCTCTCCCGGACCCCGCATTCCCTATATCCGCTCTCCCCGGACCCCGCATTCACTATACCCGCTCTCCCCGGACCCCGCATTCACTATGTCCGCTCTCCCCGGACCCCGCATTCACTATATCCGCTCTCCCCGGGCCCCGCATTCATTATATCCGCTCTCTCCGGACCCCGCGTTCGCTGCATCCGCTCTCCCCGGACCCCACATTCCCTATATCCGCTCTCCCCGGACCCCGCATTCACTATATCCGCTCTCCCCGGACCCCGCATTCATTATATCCGCTCTCTCCGGACCCCGCGTTCGCTGCATCCGCTCTCCCCGGACCCCACATTCACTATATCCGCTCTCCCCGGACTCCGCATTCACTGTATCCGCTCTCCCCGGACCCCGCATTCCCCGTATCCGCTCTCCCCGGACCCCGCATTCGCTATATACGCTCTCCCCGGACCCCGCATTCACTATATCCGCTCTCCCCGGACCCCGCATTCCCCGTATCCGCTCTCCCCGGACCCCGCATTCGCTATATACGCTCTCCCCGGACCCCGCATTCACGATATCTGGTCTCCCACAGTACACACAACATGGAAATGCAATTGTTTTCATAAATATAAACTGCTAAATCCCTTTTCCCATTAGCAGTATATAGCAGTCTTGTGACTTCTATCAGTGTCCAGCTGAGCACTGGTTAAAACTTGTAGAAGGGGTTTTCATCCTCTTCTGATTTTCCTATGAGGCTGCTTGACCCCTGACTCTCTGTCTGCACAGTGCTGATTGGCCCTGTGCTGATCACATGCACTCTCCCCAAATGAAAAAAAAACTCTCTAGCGATACACACAAAACTGAGCATGTGCAGAGTGCCTCCTAGAGCTCTGTTATCAGCAGATGGATTGGGGACAGTAGAAGAAGGGGAGGATCAGAGAAGACAGGATCAAACAGCCTTTTTACACAATGCAGAGGATTAACCCCTTAAGTTCCACAGTGAGTAGAACAAGCATACTTTACTGCATCTACAGACGGAGTGGACTGTTGGGGGTGGAGTAGCACTTTAACTGAACAAGCTGAAGTTAGTAGCGGATTGGATACCATGCACAGATGCACCAGATTCCAGTCTTAGTAAATCCCCCAAATGGTTACTGCAGCAAGCAGGTCTCATTTTTAAAATGACTGGACAACAAACTACAGGTGAAACTCAAAAAATTAGAATACGTTGCAAAAGTTGATTGATTTCAGTGCAGCAACTTAAAAGGTGACACTAATATATGAGACTCATTCCATGCAAAGCAAGATAGTTCCAGCCGTGATTTGTCATCATTGTGATGATTATGGCTTACAGCTCATGAAAACCCCAAATCCACAATCTCAGAAAATGAGAATATTGTGAAAAGGTGGAATAATCTCGGCTCAAAGTGTCCCACTCTAATCAGATCATGAGCCTTTAAATGGTCTCTCGGTCTGGTTCAGTAGGAATCACAATCATGGGAAAGACTGCTGACCTGACACCATCACTGACACCCTCCATAAGGAGGGAAAGCCTCAAAAGGTAATTGCAGAAGAAGTTGGATGTTCCCAAAGTGCTGTATCAAAGCACATTAATAGAAAGTTATGTGGAAGGGAAAAGTGTGGAAGAAAAAGGTGCACAAGCAGCAGGGATGACCGCAGCCTGGAGAGGATTGTCAGGAAAAGGCCATTCAAAAGTGTTGGGGACTTTCACAAGGAGTGGACTGAGGCTGGAGTCAGTGCATCAAGAGCCACCACACACAGACGGATCCTGGACATGGGCTTCAAATGTCGTATTCCTCTTGTCAAGCCACTCCTGAACAACAAACAACATCAGAAGCGTCTTACCTGGGCTAAAGAAAAACAGACCTGGTCTGCTGCTCAGTGGTCCAAAGTCCTCTTTTCTGATGAGAGCAACTTTTGCATCTCATTTGGAAACCAAGGACCCCGAGTATGGAGGAAGAATGGAGAGGCCCAAGGACCCCGAGTATGGAGGAAGAATGGAGAGGCCCAAGGACCCCGAGTATGGAGGAAGAATGGAGAGGCCCAAGGACCTCGAGTATGGAGGAAGAATGGAGAGGCCCAAGGACCCCAAGTATGGAGGAAGAATGGAGAGGCCCAAGGACCCCGGGTATGGAGGAAGAATGGAGAGGCCCAAGGACCCCGAGTATGGAGGAAGAATGGAGAGGCCCAAGGACCCCGAGTATGGAGGAAGAATGGAGGTGCCCAAGGACCCTGAGTATGGAGGAAGAATGGAGAGGCCCAAGGACCCCGAGTATGGAGGAAGAATGGAGAGGCCCAAGGACCCCGAGTATGGAGGAAGAATGGAGAGGCCCAAGGGCCCCGAGTATGGAGGAAGAATGGAGAGGCACAAGGACCCCGAGTATGGAGGAAGAATGGAGAGGCACACACTGCAAGATGCTTGAAGTCTAGTGTGAAGTTTCCACAGTCTGTGTTGATTTGGGGAGCCATGTCATTTGCTGGTGTTGGTCCACTGTGCTTCATTAAGTCCAGGGTCCCCGCAGCCGTCTACCAGGAGATTTTGGAGCACTTCATGTTTCCTTCCGCAGACAAGCTTTATGGGGATGCTGACTTCATTTTCCAGCAGGACTTGGCTCCGCCCACACTGCCAAAAGCACCAAAACCTGGTTCAATGACCGTGGGATTATTGTGCTTGATTGGCCAGCAAACTCGCCTGACCTGAACCCCATAGAGAATCTATGGGGCATTGCCAAGAGCAAGATGAGAGACATGAGACCGAACAATGCAGAAGAGCTGAAGGCCTCTATTGAAGCATCCTGGTCTTCCATAACACCTCAGCAGTGCCACAGGCTGATAGCTTCCATGCCACGCCGCATTGAGGCAGTAATTGCTGCAAAAGGGGCCCAAACCAAGTACTGAGTACATATGCAGCTTCTACTTTTCAGAGGTGCGATATTGTTCTATGTACAATCCTTGTTTTATTGATTGCATGGAATATTCTCATTTTCTGAGATTGTGGATTTGGGGTTTTCATGAGCTGTAAGTCATAATCATCACAATGATGACAAATCACGGCTGGAACTATCTTGCTTTGCATGGAATGAGTCTCATATATTAGTGTCACCTTTTAAGTTGCTGCACTGAAATAAATTAACTTTTCCACGATATTCTCATTTTTCGAGTTTCACCTGTACATGTGAGTCTGCAGTTCTATTGTAACGTAAGGGTTCTTTTATTTATAGATTTAAATGCAGCTGACTCAACAGTTACTTTCATTCACATTGATGGGAAGAAGCGTCTGAAATGTATGGATATTGGCGTGTTCAGGAATCCGTGGGTCAAGTGGTACGATGAGCAGAAGATGGATCTGTCCCAACATGGAACACGTAATGTAACTGACATCAGTAATGGCCGGAAGAAGGTGGAGTCCGTGCTGAACATGGATGTGGAAACAAATAAACATTACTTCTGCGTGGTGAAAGAGGGGAGACTGAAGAGGACCGCCCGAGCTGTGATATCAGGTAATAAAACCTAACAAAGTCTGATGTAATGGGGGAATCACAACAAAGAAACCGAGAGAAAGGCCAGAGGAGCAACTAGAAGACCCGGACACCACCAGCACAGTTTTTAGTTGCAGATAGTGTGGGGAGGGTCAAGCCCTCTGTAAGGTTTTCATTCCTCTCTGTGTTCTCATTGAGAAGATTAACCCCTGTACTTGTACTGGTGATCGTTCTCCACAAGAAGAAACTGAGAGAATCCAAAATCTTAGCTGCCCCCAGAACAAAAAGAGACTGGAAATCTTCCAAGAGGGGCACCTGTAACATGGACAACTGTTTAAGATGAGAATTCCTCACTTTGGGAGATTTGTTCTAACTTTCTGCTGTGTCTTTGAGACAGAAAGTAAGAATAAATTTACGCCCCCCCCCCTCAAAAAAAAAAAAAATATAACAGGTGTTTTAAACCTTCCCTACTCTATCCAAAACTGCTAAATGCTTTGCCTAATATGATGTATTAAGGAGAACACGTCCACCAATCACATTATATCCCCCGTAATATGAAGTATTGAGAATACGTCCACTAATCACATTATGTCCCTTATAATATGATGTATTGAGAAGAACATTGTCCACCAATCACATTATTTCACTCATAATATGATGTATTGAAGAGAACACGTCCACCAATCACATTATGTCCCCCATAATATGATGTAGTGAGGAGAACATGTCCACCAATCACATTATGTCCCCCATAATATGATGTAGTGAGAACATGTCCACCAATCACATTATGTCCCTTGTAATATGATGTATTGAGAAGAACATGTCCACCAGTCACATGATGTATTGAGGATAACACGTCCACCAATCACATTATGTCCCTTGTAATATGATGTATTAGAAAAAAAAAAAAATTCTACACACCAGCAGTGTGTGAGGAGACCTGAAAGTGGCACATGGCAGAGTGTGGCGATAGAGACAGCAGCAATGGGAGGCCGTACAGGGACCCATGACACACTCTGGGCCTGGCAGCAGCATGAGGAGTCGGTACGGGGCCCATGGCAGATTACGGGCCTGGCAGCAGCAATGGGAGGCCGTACAGGGACCCATGACACACTCTGGACCTGGCAGCAGCATGGGGAGGCGGTACAGGGGCCCATGACAGATTACGGGCCTGGCAGCAGCAATGGGAGGCCGTACAGGGACCCATGACACACTCTGGACCTGGCAGCAGCATGGGGAGGCGGTACAGGGGCCCATGACAGATTACGGGCCTGGCAGCAGCATGAGGAGTCGGTACGGGGGCCCATGACACACTCTGGACCTGGCAGCAGCATGAGGAGGCGGTACAGGGGCGCATGACAGATTACGAGCCTGGCAGCAGCAACTTGGACAGGAGGACGTTCAGCTTCTGCACCGTCTGGTGCGTGCTCGCAAACTGTTGTCTCTTGGAAACGGATTCCAAGAAAGACTGCTGACGGAATCCGTGAAGAGGAGTAGCAGGAGAAGGAGCATCTGAACGAGCGGAATATGCCAACAAGCGACAACAGGGGCCCATGACAGATTACGGGCCTGGCAGCAGCATGAGGAGTCGGTACGGGGGCCCATGGCAGATTAGGGGCCTGGCAGCAGCAATGGGAGGCCCGTAATCTGCCAGCACCCTATGTCAAAAAATTCAACACACCAGCAGTGTGAGGAGACCTGAAAGTGGCACATGGCAGAGTGTGGCTATGGAGACAGCAGCAATGGGAGGCCGTACAGGGACCCATGACACACTCTGGACTTGGCAGCAGCATGAGGAGGCGGTATAGGGGCCCATGGCAGATTAGGGGCCTGGCAGCAGCTATGGGAGGCCCGTAATCTGCCAGCACCCTATGTCAAAAAATTCAACACACCAGCAGTGTGAGGAGACCTGAAAGTGGCACATGGCATGAGACACTGTGGACCTGGCAGCAGCATGAGGAGGCGGTATAGGGGCCCATGGCAGATTAGGGGCCTGGCAGCAGCTATGGGAGGCCCGTAATCTGCCAGCACCCTATGTCAAAAAATTGAACACACCAGCAGTGTGAGGAGACCTGAAAGTGGCACATGGCAGAGTGTGGCTATGGAGACAGCAGCAATGGGAGGCCGTACAGGGACCCATGAGAGACTCTGGACCTGGCAGCAGCATGAGGAGGCGGTATATAGGGGCCCATGGCAGATTAGGGGCCTGGCAGCAGCTATAGGAGGCCCGTAATCTGCCAGCACCCTATGTCAAAAAATTCTACACACCAGCAGTGTGAGGAGACCTGAAAGTGGCACATGGCAGAGTGTGGCGATGGAGACAGCAGCAATGGGAGGCCGTACAGGGACCCATGAGAGACTCTGGACTTGGCAGCAGCATGAGGAGGCGGTATATAGGGGCCCATGGCAGATTAGGGGCCTGGCAGCAGCTATGGGAGGCCCGTAATCTGCCAGCACCTTATGTCAAAAAATTCTACACACCAGCAGTGTGTGAGGAGACCTGAAAGTGGCACATGGCAGAGTGTGGCGATGGAGAAAGCAGCAATGGGAGGCCGTACAGGGACCCATGAGAGACTCTGGACCTGGCAGCAGCATGAGGAGGCGGTATAGGGGCCCATGGCAGATTAGGGGCCTGGCAGCAGCTATGGGAGGCCCGTAATCTGCCAGCACCCTATGACAAAAAATGTAACACACCAGCAGTGTGAGGAGACCTGAAAGTGGCACATGGCAGAGTGTGGCGATGGAGACAGCAGCAATGGGAGGCCGTACAGGGACCCATGAGAGACTCTGGACCTGGCAGCAGCATGAGGAGGCGGTATATAGGGGCCTATGGCAGATTAGGGGCCTGGCAGCAGCTATAGGAGGCCCGTAATCTGCCAGCACCCTATGTCAAAAAATTGAACACACCAGCAGTGTGAGGAGACCTGAAAGTGGCACATGGCAGAGTGTGGCGATGGAGGCAGCAGCAATGGGAGGCCGTACAGGGACCCATGAGAGACTCTGGACCTGGCAGCAGCATGAGGAGGCGGTATATAGGGGCCTATGGCAGATTAGGGGCCTGGCAGCAGCTATAGGAGGCCCATAATCTGCCAGCACCCTATGTCAAAAAATTCAACACATCAGCAGTGTGAGGAGACCTGAAAGTGGCACATGGCATGAATACGCTGTAGTCCCAACATGGGCCCCCTGGCCACGCTTGACTTTCTGGCCACATAGTCGACATACGGCTACGTTTACTTCCTCGGGCGGCTTGACGAAAAATTGCCACACCGCCGAGTAGGAAACTTTGCCCCCGATACTCCTCACTGGCTGACTGCTGCTTCCTCCGTGCACACCGGCACCACTACTGGCCGTGGTTGTAGGCTGCAGTGGAGCTGGTGCTCTACTCCGTGGCCGTTTGGCTCCACTGACACTGCTTCCACTGACACTGCTGCGACCCTGCTGCTGTCTCCTGGGCAACCCACCGACTGTTTCGCTCACTGCCAAGCTGCCACCCACTTCTCCTGATGATGCGGAAGAAATTGCCTGATGACGACGAGGCTGCCAAGTGCGATCAACCTCCTCATCATCAAGTAGGGTCTCCGCCTCACTACTAGCCCCCTCGGCTGCGTGTGGGTCAGGTGACAGACCTGTCTCTAGACCGGCTACCGGGCCACTCTCCTCGCCACTACTTCTTCGCCTGGCTGCTGAAGAGGCGGATGTCTCCCCCCGTTCCTGACCGCCCTCTGTTAGCTCTTCCTCACTGTACAGTGGGGCTGAGCCCACAGCATGCGATACTTCGCTTGGTGAGGGAACACCAAAGGACAGGGGCAGGTAGAGGACACGTGATTTCAGTGGGCTTGGTCCCGGGCCATGCCAACTAACGGTTGTGTCTGACGTACCCACCGACCGTTGGCTGTAGGTGTCAGAGGTGACCTGGGAAGAGGAAGATGACCGAGCCAACCAATCGATGACGGCAGGGTTGTCGGTGGAGACACGACCGCTGGATGACACCGGGAGCACTGGCCTCTGGCTGCGAATAGTGCTGCCTCGACCCCTTCCTCTGCTGCCACGTCTGCTCGCTCCTAAAACATTGCCTCCTCTGCCACTCCTCTGCATGTTGTCTGACATACTCTTTAATTAATCGATTCTGTGTCCCTGAGTAACAATTCTGTGTCCCTGAGTAACAATTCTGTGTCTGTGCGAGTAACAGTTCTGTGGCCCTCAGTAACAGTTCTGTGTCCCTGTGTAACAATTCTGTGTCTGTGCGAGTAACAATTCTGTGGCCCTAAGTAACAGTTCTGTGGCCCTCAGTAACAATTCTGTGTCCCTGATTAACGTTTCTGTGGCCCCAAGTAACAGTTCTGTGGCCCTCAGTAACAATTCTGTGTCTGTGCGAGTAACAATTCTGTGTCTGTGCGAGTAACAATTCTGTGGCCCTAAGTAACAGTTCTGTGGCCCTCAGTAACAATTCTGTGTCCCTGATTAACGTTTCTGTGGCCCCAAGTAACAGTTCTGTGGCCCTCAGTAACAATTCTGTGTCTGTGCGAGTAACAATTCTGTGTCTGTGCGAGTAACAATTCTGTGGCCCTAAGTAACAGTTCTGTGGCCCTCAGTAACAATTCTGTGTCTGTGCGAGTAAGAATTCTGTGTCTGTGCGAGTAACAATTCTGTGGCCCTAAGTAACAGTTCTGTGGCCCTCAGTAACAGTTCTGTGTCCCTGAGTAACAATTCTGTGTCTGTGCGAGTAACAATTCTGTGTCTGTGCGAGTAACAATTCTGTGGCCCTAAGTAACGGTTCTGTAGCCCTCAGTAACAATTCTGTGTCCCTGTGTAACAATTCTGTGTCTGTGCGAGTAACAATTCTGTGGCCCTAAGTAACAGTTCTGTGTCTGTCCCTGAGTAACAATTCTGTGGCCCTAAGTAACAGTTCTGTGGCCCTCAGTAACAATTCTGTGTCCCTGATTAACGTTTCTGTGGCCCCAAGTAACAGTTCTGTGGCCCTCAGTAACAATTCTGTGTCTGTGCGAGTAACAATTCTGTGTCTGTGCGAGTAACAATTCTGTGGCCCTAAGTAACAGTTCTGTGGCCCTCAGTAACAATTCTCTGTCCCTGATTAACGTTTCTGTGGCCCCAAGTAACAGTTCTGTGGCCCTCAGTAACAATTCTGTGTCTGTGCGAGTAACAATTCTGTGTCTGTGCGAGTAACAATTCTGTGGCCCTAAGTAACAGTTCTGTGGCCCTCAGTAACAATTCTGTGTCCCTGATTAACGTTTCTGTGGCCCCAAGTAACAGTTCTGTGGCCCTCAGTAACAATTCTGTGTCTGTGCGAGTAACAATTCTGTGTCTGTGCGAGTAACAATTCTGTGGCCCTAAGTAACAGTTCTGTGGCCCTCAGTAACAGTTCTGTGTCCCTGAGTAACAATTCTGTGTCTGTGCGAGTAACAATTCTGTGTCTGTGCGAGTAACAATTCTGTGTCTGTGCGAGTAACAATTATGTGGCCCTAAGTAACACTTCTGTGGCCCTCAGTAACAATTCTGTGTCTGTGCGAGTAACAATTCTGTGTCTGTGCGAGTAACAATTCTGTGGCCCTAAGTAACAGTTCTGTGGCCCTCAGTAACAGTTCTGTGTCCCTGAGTAACAATTCTGTGTCTGTGCGAGTAACAATTCTGTGGCCCTAAGTAACAGTTCTGTGGCCCTCAGTAACAATTCTGTGTCCCTGATTAACGTTTCTGTGGCCCCAAGTAACAGTTCTGTGGCCCTCAGTAACAATTCTGTGTCTGTGCGAGTAACAATTCTGTGGCCCTAAGTAACAGTTCTGTGGCCCTCAGTAACAATTCTGTGTCCCTGATTAACTTTTCTGTGGCCCCAAGTAACAGTTCTGTGGCCCTCAGTAACAATTCTGTGTCTGTGCGAGTAAGAATTCTGTGTCTGTGCGAGTAACAATCCTGTGGCCCTAAGTAACAGTTCTGTGGCCCTCAGTAACAATTCTCTGTCCCTGATTAATGTTTCTGTGGCCCCAAGTAACAGTTCTGTGGCCCTCAGTAAGAATTCTGTGTCTGTGCGAGTAACAATTCTGTGTCTGTGCGAGTAACAATTCTGTGGCCCTAACAGTTCTGTGGCCCTCAGTAACAATTCTGTGTCCCTGATTAACGTTTCTGTGGCCCCAAGTAACAGTTCTGTGGCCCTCAGTAACAATTCTGTGTCTGTGCGAGTAACAATTCTGTGTCTGTGCGAGTAACAATTCTGTGGCCCTAACTAACAGTTCTGTGGCCCTAAGTAACAGTTCTGTGTCCCTGAGTAACAATTCTGTGTCTGTGCGAGTAAGAATTCTGTGTCTGTGCGAGCAACAATTCTGTGGCCCTAAGTAACAGTTCTGTGGCCCTCAGTAACAGTTCTGTGTCCCTGAGTAACAATTCTGTGTCTGTGCGAGTAACAATTCTGTGTCTGTGCGAGTAACAATTCTGTGTCTGTGCGAGTAACAATTCTGTGTCTGTGCGAGTAACAATTCTGTGTCTGTGCGAGTAACAATTATGTGGCCCTAAGTAACACTTCTGTGGCCCTCAGTAACAATTCTGTGTCTGTGCGAGTAACAATTCTGTGTCTGTGCGAGTAACAATTCTGTGGCCCTAAGTAACAGTTCTGTGGCCCTCAGTAACAATTCTGTGTCTGTCCCTGAGTAACAATTCTGTGGCCCTAACTAAAGTTTCTGTGGCCCTAAGTAACAATTCTCTGGCACTCAGTAACAATTCTGTCTGTCCCTGAGTAACAATTCTGTGGCCCTAATAACGTTTCTGTGGCCCTAAGTAACAATTCTCTGGCACTCAGTAACAATTCTGTCTGTCCCTGAGTATGAATTCTGTGGCCCTAACTAGCGTTTCTTTGTCCCTAAGTAACGATTCTGTGGCCCTAATTAACAATTCTGTGTCCCTGAGTAATAGTTCTCTGTCCCTAAGTATCGTTTCTCTGTCCCCAATTATCGTTTCTGTGGCCCTAACTCTGTCCCTGTCCCTAGTACAGAGCGGTCTGCCTCTGTTCAATGACTGCAGGCAAATGAAGAATTCCAAAATGGCCGCTATTTATAGCTCGACCATTACACAGTGCTGGCTGGCTGGCTGCTGATTGGCTGATGCGATCACATGTCGTTGAGGAATGCATTATGGGTCAGCGCGCCTTGTCTGCGCGCCTTCCCAGACATCCCCGCTCCGTCGCCGCACATGTCAGCCGCCATTTTCGGAAAAATTTCGATTCGCGCGTCCGAATTAGGCTATTTTTCGGAATCGAAATTTTTCCGATATTCGACTCGAATTCCACTTCGGCTACTTCGATTCGCTCATCTCTAATTATGTCCCTCAGAATATGATATACTGAGAAGAAAGCCATCCACCAATCACATTATATTCTTCATAATATGATATATTAAGGAGAACGCCATCCACCAATCACAGTATGTCCCTCAGAATATAAAGTATTGAGGAGAAGGCCGTCCACTAATCATATCATGTCCCTCAGTATATGACGTATTGAGGAGAACATGTCCACCAATCATATTATGTCCCTCAGCATATGACGTATTGAGGAGAACATGTCCACCAATCATATTATGTCCCGCAGTATATGACGTATTGAGGAGAACATGTCCACCAATCATATTATGTCCCTCAGCATATGACGTATTGAGGAGAACATGTCCACCAATCATATTATGTCCCGCAGTATATGACGTATTGAGGAGAACACCGTCCACCAGTCACATTATTTCCCTCGTAATATGACGTATTGAGGAGAACATGTCCACCAGTCACATTATTTCCCTCAGAATATGACGTATTGAGGAGAACATGTCCACCAATCATATTATGTCCCTCAGCATATGACGTATTGAGGAGAACATGTCCACCAATCATATTATGTCCCTCAGCATATGACGTATTGAGGAGAACATGTCCACCAATCATATTATGTCCCTCAGCATATGACATATTGAGGAGAACATGTCCACCAATCATATTATGTCCCTCAGCATATGACATATTGAGGAGAACATGTCCACCAATCATATTATGTCCCGCAGTATATGACGTATTGAGGAGAACATTTCCACCAGTCACATTATTTCCCTCAGAATATGACGTATTGAGGAGAACATGTCCACCAATCATATTATGTCCCTCATAATATGATGTATTGAGAACATGTCCACCAATCATATTATGTCCCTCAGAATATGACGTATTGAGGAGAACATGTCCACCAATCATATTATGTCCCGCAGTATATGACGTATTGAGGAGAACATGTCCACCAATCATATTATGTCCCTCAGAATATGACGTATTGAGGAGAACATGTCCACCAATCATATTATGTCCCGCAGTATATGACGTATTGAGGAGAACATTTCCACCAGTCACATTATTTCCCTCAGAATATGACGTATTGAGGAGAACATGTCCACCAATCATATTATGTCCCTCATAATATGATGTATTGAGAACATGTCCACCAATCATATTATGTCCCTCAGAATATGACGTATTGAGGAGAACATGTCCACCAGTCATATTATGTCCCTCAGTATATGATGTATTACCTTCCATCATCTGGAAGGTAATGTTTTCCTGTCAATGGAACATGCAGGCAGCAGGAGGGTCCACTTGATTAAAGGGATTAAAAAGGTTTACATTTTATTTTTTAATAGTTGCCTCCATCTGTTCCTTTTCAATACCATCTCCGCGAGTCGTCTTCTGAATCACCAGTCCCCCACAACCATTCAAGAGGCAATGCAATGGCTCAGGGAAAATGATGCCACACAGTGTTGTAACTGCTATCACTAGGGGCCAGGAGCCACGCTGGAGCAGAGATTCTGTCATATCTTCAGGGACAGGCTCAGAGTTGGTCAACCACACACTCTTTTTCCAGGCAAAGTTTGACCAGCTTAGCCATCCTGCAGCAGGAGGATATGGGCCATAAAAGGAGTACCTTGCTTGTAATGCAGGAGGACAGGCTCGTGTGCGCTTGGGTTCACTTCCACAGGTCAGCGGCAATATGCATGCACTGTATTACTGGTTGACAACCCTCTTGGATCCATGTTACAAGGGTTATGGCTCAGAGCGCATTCTGCCCTTGCAGAGGGAACAAAAAATGAAACACCTGGAGGACATGCTGTGAAGGAACCTCTTAACCTTCTTTCCAAAGGCCAACAGTATACTGTCCTTCAGACAATAATGCTTGGAGCCTCCTGTCATTGAAATAAGGAGCAGTGGTTGGGGTAGCTGCCTACGTGAGGCATTTTTCTCTATCCAGCTCCCAGGGCTGTCAAGTGCCAACAGTTATCTGCAATAGCAGCATCATATGGCAGAGGATTACATGGGGTCAGTGGTGGACTTTGACACCCCTTCAGTGGATGACCCCCTTTGATTACTCAGTTAGGAAGATGGGTCACTGGCCTGAGCTTGCCAGTATGCAATGTCCTGCAGCCAGCATCCTCACTGAACATACATTTCGCGCTTCGGAGTCTTCGTCACAGACAAAATAGTCCGTCCATCCCAACACACATTTAATTGGATGACATTTGTTAAAATTAACCCGTCCTGGATCAGTGACCACTGGCTAACCACTGCATTGGTCATTATCCTGGATCAGTGACCACTGGCTAACCACTGCATTGGTCATTAATGTCTGCATTTCAATACAGCACATTGAGAATGGACAACACTTTATGTATCCACATCATTCTTCTCAGTTTGGGAAATGTTTTGGCTTGCATGCAAGCTTTATTAGGCTGCTTGTATCCAGTGGTGTATTTAGGTTTCGTGCTGCCCTAGGCAACACAAAAATAGTCTACCCCCCCACGGAGAGGCCTTGACACTGACAAACACCCTCCTCCCCCATGATAAGAGCCTGACATTGACCAACAACACCCCACCTGAGAGAACCTTCCACTACTACCATCTCCCATGCACTGGCAACCCCCCCCCGACCCCGGTGAGAAAGAAGATACTCACCTTCACAGCTCCGGACATCCCCAGGAACAAGGGTCAGGTTCTGCATACACCCTCAAGCAGCCCTCAGCCTCTCTCAGATCCCACCTGTTGCTCATGCTGTGTGTGTCCTTTGTTCCATCCCTTCTTACGGGGGGGCGACACTGCCCCGCTGGAAAATGCTGCTACCCCCCTGAAAAAATGCCACCTTAGGCAAATGCCTTGTTTGCCTTGTGGTAAATACGCCCCTGCTTGTATCAATATTTTGCCCTACATTGGCACAATCCAGAATTTTTTGGGGTACACTTGCTTTAAAGTAGTGTGGCCTAACAGTGACTTTTCAGAGAAACTACCCTTTCTCCTTCTCTAACTCTGAGCTTTGTGGCCCAAAAAAATATACTTTACATTTTGACAGCTAGTTGGTACACCATTTTGCCCCTTTTGGCGAATAAGGAATACCATATTTATTTATTCAGTCATTTATTTCTGTAATTATTTATTTTGAATGGAGTTTGCCTGATCTCTCCTTCTTCCATTGCCTCCTGTATGACATAATTTGATTTTGTTCAGCCTATCTGTACAATTTATTATGTATCTGAAAAAAAATAGAACAGTTGAATATTTGGAGCTGAAATATGACTTCTCTCTGCTTCCAAAATGTAATCCTGATTTAAAGGATGATATTCTGTGCATTAAATCTTTACCATTTAACCTGTCTCTAAAAATAAAAGGATTGTATTGTTATGGCTGCATTAGGAATAATCTCTCCTATTACAAAAAGAAGAGACTCAGTGCAACACATCAGTACAATTACTGTATGTTTATAGCTTCTTCCAAAAACAATTCTCATTGCCCTTTTCTGGCTATATTATGACTTTTCTGTGCTTCTATAATTTCCTTGGATGAAAAACATGCATAAAATCAATATTTGAAAAACAACATTTTAATTTCATATATCTGCTCAATCAGTGCCCTACTATCAGCCTCCTAAATTGCCTCCCATTAAAAAGGATGAGAATCTGCATATGCTCCACTTCAAAAACAGTCTCACATCATAATGAATCTTATTAAACATGTGCGATTTGTTCTGATTCTTTTTTTGGATGAAAATTTCATTTTATTTGTAAAAAAGTTGAAAACCATTTCTCATTTTTCTTCCACTTCACAATTATGTGCCACTTTGTGTTGATCTATCACATAAAATCCCAATAAAGTGCATTTTCTTGTTTGGTTGTGACATGACAACATGTGGAACATTTCAAGGGGGAGGAAGATTTTTCAAGGCACTGTATATTCCATACATATATTCTCAAAGTGTCTTTCTAGGATATATATTTATTATGTTCTGACTGAAAGAAGCGGACTCTGTGCTTCCAAATGCGCCTTCTATTGAAAAGGATGAAATTCTCTTCTCCAAATTTGTGCAATTTTTATAACCCATATCTGAAACTATGCAGATTCAAGTTATATATCTCTGGGCTCATCTCTGAATTAAAATGATTCTTCCATTAATAAGGATGAGATTCTCTATAGAAAATCTGTACAATAAATATCTTGAAACGCTTTGGGTGGAGGTTAGAGTGCTGACGTCACGCCGCTGCATGGAGTCTGTGTAGCGGATACTTTTGTAAGTGCCGGGGACTTTGTTTCTAACCTATGTTTTGCGCTGCATGCAGTGAGTTTTAAATAAATACAAAACTATGGAAGTCATATCTGGCTCCGTTTGGTGAGCATCTATCCCATACAGTCACAATCTACATTCATACACCCTGGACCTTGAAGATCTGGTCAGTGGATCCATTTAAAAAGGGACCACTTTCATGAGAGAGCTGTTGTTTTTTTATAGGTTTTCATATTTATTTTCTCTCAGATCTGGACCAGGGCATCACTGAGCTCCTGGACAGTCTGAGGTGCAACCTGGTGGCATCAGATGGACCCAAACATGATATCCCAGAGGTGCGCTATTAGATTCAGGTCAGGCGAGCGTGGGGGCCATTCAATGGTACCAATTCCTTCATCCTCCAGGAACTGCCTGCATACTCCTGACATTGTCATGCACCAGGAGGAACCCAGGACCCACTGCACCAGCGTAGGGTCTGACAATGGGTCCAAGGATTTCATCCCCATACCTAATGGCAGTGAGGGTGCCATTGTCTAGCTTGTGGAGGTCTGTGTGTCCCTCCATGGAGATGCCTCCCCAGACCATCACTGACCCACCACCACAACGGTCATGCTGAACCATGTTACAGGCAGCAGAATGCTCTCCACGCCTTCTCCAGACCCTTTCACGTCTGTCACATGTGCTCAGGGGGAACCTGCTCTCATCTGTGAAAAGCACTGGGTGCCAATGGTGGACCTGCCAATTCTGGGGTTCAATGGCAAATGCCAATCCAGCTCTATGGTGCCAGGCACAGGGCCCACTAGAGGACGTCGGGCCCTCAGGCCACCCTGAAGTCTGTTTCTGATTGTTTGGTCAGAGACATTCACGCCTGCTGGAGGTCATTTTATAGGGCTCTGGCAGTGCTGTTCCTCCTTGCACAAAGGAGCAGATACCGGTCCTGCTGATGGGTTAAGGACCTTCTATGGCCCTGTCCAGCTCTCCTAGAGGAACTGCCTGTCTCCTGGAATCTCCTCCATGCTCTTGAGACTGTGCTGGGAGACACAGCAAACCTTATGGCAATGGAACATATTGATGTGCCATCCTGGAGGAGTTGGACTGCCTGAGCACCCTCTGTAGGGTCCAGGCATCACCTCATGCTACCAGTAGTGACACTGACCCTAGCCAAATGCAAAACAGTGAAAAACAGTCAAAAAAGATGAGTAGGGAAATAAATGTCAGTGGCCTCCACCTGTAAAACCCTTTCTGTTTTGGGGGTCGTCTCATTGTTGCCCATCTAGTGCACCTGTTGTTCATTTCATAAATACCAAAGCAGCTGAAACTGATTACCAACCCCCTCTGCTACTTACTTGGTCAGATCCATATCTCAGGAGTTTCATTGACTTGATGCTAGACTCAGAAAAAAAAAAAAAAATAATAATAATAATAATAAATATATATATATGACAGTGCAAGGCTCTCACACTGTGGAAATGGGTTTGAGAAGGACACAGGACTCTCAAACAGTCAGTCTGAGAGGCTCCAGCAAATGTTTTGCGAGCCGGGAAAGCTATGTTTTAAGCTTTCCGTGGATTTGGTAAGTGTGGATCGGGGCTGTAAGCTTGAAGGCTCTAAAGAGTATTGGGTGGGACGGAGTCTTCAGTCTTGCGTCCGGGTTTTTCAGAAGATCGCCAGGGTGTGTGTGTGTCCAGGTGCTGTACACACTCGTTATAAGGCAGATCTGAGCATATCTCAAAAGATGGTGGAGGTGGAATAGCAGTTGGTGGTGGAGGTGGAATAGGAGTTGGTGATGGAGGTGGAATAGCAGTTGGTGGTGGAGGTGGAATAGGAGTTGGTGATGGAGGTGGAATAGCAGTTGGTGGTGGAGGTGGAATAGGAGTTGGTGATGGAGGTGGAATAGCAGTTGGTGGTGGAGGTGGAATAGCAGTTGGTGGTGGAGGTGGAATAGGAGTTGGTGATGGAGGTGGAATAGGAGTTGGTGGTGGAGGTGGAATAGGAGTTGGTGGTGGAGGTGGAATAGGAGTTGCTATTGCTACAAGCCTGAAGACAGAGCCCTGTCAGGAGAGCTGGATGCACCTGGTGGAGACTACAACCCTAGTGAGGGCGATTCTGGGAAAGTCTGACCAGCTACGAGAGTCTGGGAGACCAAGAGAGGGTCTGGGAAGCTGAAGAGGCCAGTGAGTCCAAGGGGCTGGAGGGAATTCGTGAATCTCTGGAGGAAGCAAGCTGAGGTACAGGGAAAACTGTCAAGAGGCCATGTGGGGCCTGAATAGCAAGGAGCTGTCACCTAGGCTGAGAGCCTGAATAGCCAGTGGTCTGGAGACCAAGTCAAGCAAAGGTACTGCTAACCAGAGAGCCAGGAGGCTCGGCATTTTCAGTGTTATTTTGAGTGAAGTTGAAACCCCCTGCATGGGAAACCTTGTGTTTGAAAGGACTTTTCAGTTACTGTTTAATAAAAGTGGGCTACCAGGCCCTTAAGTTTAGTTCCTGTCTGGCGTGAACTCACTAAAAAACACATCTACCGTTGAGCTAAGCATCCCCCATATAAAAAAATAAAAAATAAAAGTTAAACTAGCATCAAGGGTAGAGCTTTTACAGCACACAGCCACTCTCTTCCTTCTTCTTAAGGGCCGTTTTTAGCCCACACAATATGTTTCCCACGCAGGGGTATCCACCATCAATCCAAATGAAACAAATATTCAGCCTTCTGGCTTTCTCAGATATACAGCCCCTGGCCTCTTAACCGTTCACACAAAACGCTGTTAGGGACCCTTCACAGGATTCATGTTTCTCCAGCCCACAGACTTGGGCCCTCTGTCTGCTGTCAGACTATTTTGTGCCACCATGCACACTTGTGGATGCACCCACATGGACTCCTCGGGAGGGTGAAGCTCAGAACCCTGGTCCTGACTCTAGAAGAGAGCCACACACACACACCGGACCAATCAGTCTACTGGCCATTCCCAAAACCTGGTCCCAGGATTGGAGATTTCATCCCTCCCAAATCACTTTGAAATCTCCAGGCTCCGGGTCCCAAATGAACTTTACAAACAAATGAGGAAAGCGAAAAAGCCACTTACCTCGGCATCAAACATGTACCCTGGAGCCCCTCAACCTGCTTGTTGAGAATCCCGGGTGAAATATCCTTTTTATATCGTGACAGATCGCCACACTGTCACATATCTCCCCCTTTGTTTCGTTCTGGAGGGAGAAACATACCTTTCCTACTCTTTTTCCTGTTGCACTTCCATAAACACTTTCTCTCCTGAAATCTCAACTGGGTCCCATTGGTCTTTATCAACCTTTCTGCCTCTTTGCTTCAGGTTCCAAGGTTTCCTCATACCTCTCTCAGTATTCCTGTCCCAAGGCTGTAAGGGACCTATTTCTACTGTATTTGTACCAGGACCACCCCTGTTATTTCTGGTACCTTTGAATATCAAACCTGGATGACTCGTCACCACAATATTCAGTTTACCATGAACAGATATAGTCCAGTCAATATTACAGCTCTCAATATCTTTTCCAGCATTTGTTAGGACAGTGTCTGTAGATGGCACACACACCATAGGGCAGCCATCACCCACGGGAACCTCACAAGATGCCACCTCACCTGGTGTCATGCACTCTGCAGGCGGCTGTCCCACCATTATAACTTTTCCTACACCACTTGGATCTGTATCCCGATCCTGAACAGGTCAGCTTTCTTCTGATCCATTTTGCCAGTTTTCACATACTTTTTGCCCCTGTATTTCAGGGGTCTTATCAGACCTGCTACATAAACTTCTTTTTGGCTCAGTGACCCTGATTTCTTTATGTACATCTGTCTGAGCCCTGGTCAGGATCTCTGCTGTTCTCTGGTCCATGCTCGGCCCTTCCATCACATGTGGTTTGTCCACTGGTGCAGTAGACACGCCCTTCACTGACAACTGACCCGCACCATCCCTCCAGCCCATGACCCCTCCCCTGACTTCTCCATCAAGACCAATAATGCAACCATCAGTCCCTCCCCTCATGCCGGGGTACTCGGTGTAATCCTAGACTCCCATCTGTCCTTTCAGCCCCAAATCCAATCTCTGTCCAAATCTTGTAGACTTCACCTCCGCAACATGTCCATTAAGATACAGTAGTTTTTAACCTCTGAAACCACTAAGCAACTTATTCCCTCCCTGGTTATCTCTCGCCTTGACTATTGTAACTCCCTCCTCATTGGCCAATCTCATCGCAGGCTATCCCCTCTTCAGTCTATCAGGAATGCTGCTGCCAGACTCATCCACCTTACTAACCGTTCTGTATCTGCCACCCCTCTCTGCCAATATCTCCACTGGCCTCCATTCAGTGTCCTCCACCCCTCTCTGCCAATCCCTCCACTGACCTCCACTCAGTGTCCTCCACCCCTCTCTGCCAATCCCTCCACTGGCCTCCATTCAGTGTCCTCCACCCCTCTCTGCCAATCCCTTCACTGGCTTCCATTTAGTGTCCTCCACCCCTCTCTGCCAATCCCTCCACTGGCCTCCATTCAGTGTCCTCCACCCCTCTCTGCCAATCCCTTCACTGGCTTCCGATTGCCCAATGGATAAAATTCAAAACATTAACGTATAAAGCCATTTATAACTCCGCCCCAAATTACATCACCAATCTTGTCTCCAAATATCACCCAAACCGTACTCTCCGCTCCTCCCACAACCTCCTGCTCTCTAGCTCCCTTGTCTCCTCCTCCCATGCTTGTCTCCAGGACTTCTCCAGAGATTCCCGCATCCTCTAGAACTCTCTACCCCAATTTATCAGACTATCGCCTACTCTGCTTACTTTTAGGAGATCTCTGAAAACCGATCTCTTCAGGGAAGCCTATCCTGCCCTCAGCTAATAATGGAATCTTCTATTCCTCCTACCAGTCCATCCCCCGCAGTTACTACCTTTTGTACCACTAGCCCCTCCCTCTTAGAGTGTAAGCTCCAAGGATCAGGGCCTCCTATCCCTCTTGTATTGAACTGTATTGTTGCTGTATTGTCTCCCGTTATATTGTAAAGTGCTGAGCAAACTGTTGGCGCCATAAATCCTGTATAATAATAATAATAATCCTGGGCCATAGCAGCAAAAATGCTTTCCACCTGGCTGTTAGGAAGTGAAACATTTTTTGACATTTTTCATTTCTCCAATACCTCTCATATATCATATTTACAGGAAGTAGTCCAGCAGCGTTCCCAGAGGCAATGTTTAACACCATCAAATGCAGAAATAAACCACTTCTTTCTGGTTCCCCTTTGATCTATACAGCCAGCCATTTGGTGCTCCACCTCGTGGTACCCCGCAGTACCAGACCATCTGACTGTGGAGGAGACAACCCAGTATACATTGGTTGTACATTCCAAAGTTCAAGCATCTCCTTTAATGCTTTTGTTACAACCCAACCACTTGACTCCAGACCCAAGACCTTCCTGAAGATAGCCAGCCACTTGACTCCAGACCCAAGACCTTCCTGAAGATAGCCAGCCACTTGACTCCAGACCCAAGACCATCCTGAAGATATTTATGACACTGGGAATGCCGAGAGACTCACCTGATGAGACTTGAGAAGTTTCAACTTTTAAAAAGGGACCTCCTCCCAGCTGGAGGTAACCACAGCCTGGTGCTCCACCAGGAAGCTGCCAGGTGCTGGGCTCACTCAACATCTCAGCATCCATAAGCTGCCCCCGATCATTCCCAGTGACAACCTCATTTTGACCCTCCATGCCAACATCACTTTTGTGGGTCCCAGACAGTCTCTGCTGTATGCTCGCCCTTATCTATAGGCTGTTCTATGGACCCTCCTGCCGGTACAGCAGACACAATGTCCACCTTAATTTTTTGCATAAAAGCCTCATCTATCAACGAGATTATCCTTTTACCCCAATCCATTGTATATGTGCTCCATTCACCAGTGCTCCTCAGCACCGATCCATCCGCCCAAGGAGGCACATAACAATAGATGGGCTTAGTTGCAGATCCATTGCACAAATCACTCTGGATCCTGTCAGACTTGGGTAACACCTGTTCTCCCACTGCAGGTTGCAATACCTCACATCCACCACTTTGCTCTGGTGGCGCTTCCTGAATTACACACACATTTGTATTTTGCACAGGCTGTATTAACCCGTTGTTTACCTGAACACTTTCAGTATTAGTATGATGGCCCCAACACACTCCTATGACAAGGTGAAGTTCCACTCTGCTTCACCAGAGTGACATCGCAGTTGTCCGGGGCAATCTCCGGCTCCAATACATGGAGTCCCCTGGAGATTTCTAGGGACACCTGTGCTGTCTTACCACCAGTTGCTATGGGAAATGACCCATCTTTATTTACAGCTTTTGCACTGCAAGAGTTCAAGGTTTTCCCAACAGCAGTACATTTCTCATCACCACCATTCTCAGCATTTGTAGCTCTCGCGGGCTGTCCTAGCCCACTACCAACCTGTGACTGGCACAAATTAGTGACATCACTTTCTTTTTGAGAACCATGCACAGGTTTTACTATAACCCCTACCTCCCCACGGTACAAGGCACTGCACAGGGAAAAGTCACTCTCAGGAGCACATTCAGTGGCCCAACTAACTGGGGTCACTCCTACATCAGAATGGACCATAACCAGTCCTTCTCAACATGACATCAGCAGTCCCAGCCATGGTTTTATCACACACAGTCTTACCCACCATAGTAGTAGGTGTCGCTATCTTCATCTTAGCCACCACAGTAGTAGGTGTCGCTATCTTCATCTTAGCCACCACAGTAGTAGGTGTCGCCATCTTCATCTTAGCCACCACAGTAGTAGGTGTCACCATCTGCCTCTTACCCACCACAGTAGTAGGTGTCGCCATCTTCGTCTTAGCCACCACAGTAGTAGGTGTCGCCATCTTCGTCTTAGCCACCACAGTAGTAGGTGTCGCCATCTAGATCTTACCCACCACAGTAGTAGGCGTCGCCATCTTCATCTTACCCACCACAGTAGTAGGTGTCACCATCTTCCTCTTACCCACCACAGTAGTAGGTGTCGCCATCTTCCTCTTACCCACCACAGTAGTAGGTGTCACCATCTTCGTCGTCTCATAACCCAGTACTCAGCTGCACTTTCCTTGGCAACTTTTCCCTTGTGGCCCAAGGTGAAGTGACAGAAGCCCTCATAATCTCCATGGACTCTCTGGCACCCCCTGCAGGCACAAAAGGTACTACCTCCCTGTTGCCAGAGGTGGCTGCCAACATTTTAAAACCAGAATCTGGGCTTGTAGTTGAAGACATTTGCCCAGTAGTGTCCCTCAGGTATTCCAGAGTCAGGGACAGGTAAAGATCCCATGCCCCCACTGACCACATTCCAGGCAGGGTACATTTCCACACTTCTCTTTCTTGGGACCCTGAGCCACATCTCCGCTGCAGCTCCTCCTTTCAGGCAATACTTTTCCTCCGGTCGCCATGGGAGATTGCACTCTCCAAGCAGAACTTTGCTGGCTCTTTCCAACACGCTGTATTGGCTCCTCTTGATGCCACTTGCCATGATCCTTGTAAGACATAGCCCCCAGTACACAGACAGCCCGACTGGCCTCCTCTGTGTTGCTTTGGGCAACCACTCTTGGTCCTGGCCTCTGGTCAGCCCCTCTCCTTGCACATAGTGTGGGCTTCTCTCTGCTGGACCTCCTCTCAAGCCATGACATGTTCACATTTTCCACAACAGCTACTGGTTTAACTGCATCAGCGCTGCCAGGGGCGACAACACCCCTCTCCCAGGTATGGACATCCTGCAGCTCTCTCCTTGGACTGAAGGTTGGCTTGCTTTCCTCTGTAGGTTGGCTCAATGCTGCCAGGGGCCGCTTGCATCAGTCCACAGCAGATTCACCCACATTTAAACTTCTCGGCTTGGCTGGGGCATGTAACCCTCTAACCACAGGGCTCTATCTCTCGCTTCAGCAAAGATTGCCTCCTTTCTTCGCTTTGACCGCCCCATCCTTGCAGTCACGCACACAGTGGTTTATTACACAATTCAGCAACACCATGGAACTCTGTACAGTCTGTCTCTGTAAGGCAAGTTCCTTTTCTCTGGCAGGTTCTCCTCCCCGGCACACACAGTGCAGACTCATCACCAAACACAGTTCATATAACAAATGAATGCACTTCATTGCCGGGATCTCCAGTTCTGCTCGCATCCGCTATCATATGTGAGGACCGGCATCAAGGGTAGAGTCTTCTACAGCACACAGCCACTCGCTTCCTTCTTCTTAAGGGCCGGTTTAGCCCAATTTTATTTAAAGGAAAGTTCCACATAATACGTTTCCCACGCAGGGGTATCCACCATCAATCCAAATGAAACAAAACATTCAGCCTCCTGGCTTTCTCAGGTATACAGCCCCTTTGCTGCTCTGGCTCCCACTTCTCCTAGGTTAGTGCTTCTCAAATAGTGGGGCGCGCCCCCCAGGGGGGGCGCGAGGCTCCGTCAAGGGGGGCACGTTTGACCTCGGGGAACATACCGTATTTTCCGGAATATAAGACGACTTTTTGACCCTTGAAAATCTTCTCAAAAGTCGGGGGTCGTCCTATACGCCGGTATACGTTAGGGTGGAACTTTTTAGGGGGGCGGCGCGGTGCCGCCGCTGCCCCCCCCCTTCCGACAGAAGGGACACTAAGTACAGGGGTGGGCAGAGGGCTGCCGTCTCTTACCTGGCTCCCACGATGATCCATCCAGGAAGCGCTGCTCCTTCCGTCACTCTGGCCACTCCCTCACTCCTGCCGCTCGGCTCCGCCTCCTCACCGGTGATTGGCCGCCAGAACTGTAGCTCAGGAAAGGTACACAGGCGGCCAATCACGGGCGAGGAGGCGGAGCCGAGCGGACCCGCGAAAATCGAGTGAGGGAAAAGCCGGTAAGTGTGCAGTGCAGAGGTGCTGCTGCAACCACATATGCTGGCTGCAGCAGCACCATACTGCAACAGGGGTCAGCAAGTGTCATTGGTGTCAGTGGGAGGAATAGTGCCGCATCATTGGTGTCACTGATACTAATGATGGGGCACTATTCCTCCCACTGACACCAATGATGGGGCACTATTCCTCCCACTGACACCAATGATGGGGCACTATTCCTCCCACTGACACCAATGATGGGGCACTATTCCTCCCACTGACACCAATGATGGGGCATTATTCCTCCCACTGACACCAACGATGGGGCACTATTCCTCCCACTGACACCAATGATGGGGCATTATTCCTCCCACTGACACCAACGATGGGGCACTATTCCTCCCACTGATACCAATGATGGGGCACTATTCCTCCCACTGACACCAATGATGGGGCACTATTCCTCCCATTGATACCAATGATGGAGCACTATTCCTCCCACTGACAGAAACGATGGGGCACTATTCCTCCCACTGACACCAATGATGGGGCACTATTCCTCCCACTGACACCAATGATGGGGCACTATTCCTCCCACTGATACCAATGATGGGGCACTATTCCTCCCACTGATACCAATGATGGGGCACTATTCCTCCCACTGACACCAATGATGGGACACTATTCCTCCCACTGACACCAATGATGGGGCACTATTCCTCCCACTGACACCAATGATGGGGCACTATTCCTCTCACTGACACCAACGATGGGGCACTATTCCTCCCACTGACACCAATGATGGGGCACTATTCCTCCCACTGACACCAATGATGGGGCGCTATTCCTCCCAAATTATACTATTTACAGTCACGCGGGGGGGGCGCAAAATGTTTTCTTCTTCCTAGGGGGGGCATGACAGAAAATAATTGAGAAGCACTGTCCTAGGTGGAGCCCTCCTGGACAATGACCTCCTTGTCTGCCGGGGTGGAGCCCAGAACCATGGTTAGGTCTCTACAAAAAGGCCTGCACACACCTGTGCAATCAGTGTGCTGGGGGTTCTGAAAACACGGACCCCGGACTGGAGATTTCATCCCTACCAAATCACTTCGAAATCTCCAGGCCCCAGGTCCCAAAACAGGCTTTACGAACCAAAGACGAAACTGACAAACCAGTTTCCTCTGCATAAACCACTTCCTGTCCGGACACTTTCCCCCCCTTCCTGTCCAGGGCAATTTTCAGCTTTCACACTTTGAATGACAATTGCGCGGTCATGCAATACTGTACCCATATGAATTTTTTACCATTTTTTTGAGACAGATAAAGCTTTATTTTGGTGGTATTTATTCACCGCTGGGATTTTTATTTTTTTTACTATGTAAATGAAAAAGCCCAAAAATTTTGAAAAAAAGTGGTTTTTTTAAATAAAATTTTGCAAATAAATAATATTTCATCATAAATCTTGGCCAAAATTTATTCCGCTATTTTTTTAGTAAAAAAAAAAAAATCCAAATTAGTTTATAACCAAAAATTATAATTTTTAAACATTTTTTTTTTACATTTTTATTTTTATAATATTATTTATTTATTTATTTATTTATTTATTTTTACATACTGTCACCCTAGCAGTACAGTGTCACCATGGTGACACTGTACTACTTGTGGGGGGTGATGAAGAATTTTTTTTTTTTTTTTACACTGATTGCTTTTACACCCATATAGGATGTAAAAGCAATCATTTCTCTTTCTCTCTGTCTGCATTCTTGCACTCATTGAGAACTACTGAGTGAGCTGTGATTGGTCACAGCTTGTCACATTGTACAAGGCTGTTGTGAATAGCCCTGTACCATGTGACCTCTGTGATCATTCACAGATTTCACACGTAGTAAGCAATGATGTCACAAGTGACATCTTGCTTACTACTTTGCATGTGATCACTGATTCGCCAATCAGTGATCACATGATCGGGACCTCGTACAGAGGCCCCGCCCGACGATTGGTGTTTCACTGTGCCCGGAGGGCACAGCGGGCACCGGATCGCGGTGCTGCGCGCTCCCAGGGAGCGCGCACAGCTAGAAAAGGCGGGTGCCGTTTATGAACGTCAACCCGCCCCTGGAGTGCCACCGCCCTGCCGTTTATCAACAGCAGGCGGACGGCAAGAGGTTAAGCAAACTGCTTGGAACCCCTCAACCTGTATAGCTGAGAATCCTGGGTTATAACCTTGCTTAGACCGTGGCAGGATACCGCACTGCCAATATACCGCACTGCCAATATACCGCACTGCCAATATATATATAATTTGTTTTTTTGTTTCACATATTAATGGAATACATTTTTTGGGATGTTACACTTTGTTTAGCGCCGCACCCATATATCTTTACATACACTGAGAGGAATTGGGAATTGTCCCCTAACTGCATTTTTATAGAGTTTTTCTCAGAAATAGCAGCCTGTCCATACTAGTTTATTGTCTGTGGTGTGAATCTCTAACCTTTTCTCCCACCTTCAGTCTCTGATACGAGGCATTAATGGTTTTTACTTCCAGATACAATGTACTCGCTCTCTCCCTCAGGAATTGCTACCTAATAAAGGCTTTCAAGATGTGGCACATTGGTTCCTGTTTGGTAATTCATGATTTCTTTTTTCATTTTACACCAAAAATCACTAATTTTTACTTATTTCCAGATGCAATATGCCTGTTCAGTCACTAAGAAATTGAAACTGGACCGTACAGGTTTCATATCTGAATTGTAAATCTGTAATCGGTACAAATTTTGGTTTACTTTTATCTTGCTTTTGGCTCTGGAAAATGTTAGAATAAAGTCATACAGTTGTGCTCAAACGTTTGCCGCCCCTGGCAGAAATGGTGATATTTTGTTATTTATATTGAAAATCTGACGGATCATGCTGAAAAAACTGTCTTTTATGTAAGGATAGTTATGATATGAAGTCATTTATGGTCACATCGTTGTCTGGCTTCTTCTTTTTTAAATCCTAAGGATAACCAAATTCACCCAAATGGCCCGGATCAGAAGTCTCCGCCCCCAGATCAGACACTCAAGGTGACACACACAGCTTACAATGGTCATTAAAGGGTAATTTCCCTCATCTGTGGCTTTTAAAATTGCAATTAGTGTCTGTGTCTCGCGGGAGAGAGACCCCTGCTCTAAAATACCAGATCAGATCAGTTTTCTAGTGGGAAGGCAGGAGGTATTCTCAGAGTGATACATCGTAGAACAGTGGTCTCCAAACTGTGGCACATGGGCCAGATGTGGTCCTTTGCTTGCCTTTATCTGACCCTTGGGATACTATTCCTCCCACTGACACCAACAATGGGGCATAATTCCTGTTGCTGATACCAACAACATGGCACTATTCCTACCACTGACACCAATGATGGGCACTATTCCTACCACTGACACCAACGATGGGGCACTATTCCTCCCACTGATACCAATGATGGGCACTATTCCTACCACTGACACCAACGATGGGGCACTATTCCTACCACTGACACCAATGATGGGGCACTATTCCTACCACTGAAACCAATGATGGGGCACTATTCCTACCACTGAAACCAATGATGGGGCACTATTCCTCCCACTGACACCATGGATGGGGCACTATTCCTCCCACTGACACCAATGATGGGGCACTATTCCTCCCACTGACACCAATGATGGGACACTATTCCTCCCACTGATACCAATGATGAGGCACTATTCCTCCCACTGATACCAATGATGGGGCACAATTCCTCCCACCGACACCAATGATGGGGCACTATTCCTCCCACTGACACCAATGATGGGGCACTATTCCTCCCACTGACACCAATGATGGGGCACTATTCCTCCCACTGATACCAATGATGGGGCACAATTCCTCCCACTGACACCAATGATGGGGCACTATTCCTCCCACTGACACCGTGGATGGGGCACTATTCCTCCCACTGACACCAATGATGGGGCACTATTCCTCCCACTGACACCGTGGATGGGGCACTATTCCTCCCACTGACACCAATGATGGGGCACTATTCCTCCCACTGACACCAATGATGGGACACTATTCCTCCCACTGATACCAATGATGAGGCACTATTCCTCCCACTGATACCAATGATGGGGCACAATTCCTCCCACCGACACCAATGATGGGGCACTATTCCTCCCACTGATACCAATGATGGGGCACTATTCCTCCCACTGACACCAATGATGGGGCACTATTCCTCCCACTGACACCAATGATGGGGCACTATTCCTCCCACTGACACCAATGATGGGGCTCTATTCCTCCCACTGATACCAATGATGGGGCACTATTCCTCCCACTGACACCAATGATGGGGCACTATTCCTCCCACTGATACCAATGATGGGGCACTATTCCTCCCACTGATACCAATGATGGGGCACTATTCCTCCCACTGACACCAATGATGGGGCACTATTCCTCCCACTGACACCAATGATGGGGCACTATTCCTCCCACTGACACCAATGATGGGGCACTATTCCTCCCACTGACACCAATGATGGGGCACTATTCCTCCCACTGACTCCCGCATCAGCGTTTTTGATGCGTTTTGGGTTTTGCATTTTAAATCTGCCTAGCAACAAAAAAAAAAAAAAAAAATGAAAACAAATAACCGCATCAAAAATGCAAAACGCAATGCAGAAACGGCTCAAACGCAGCCTGCGTAGGTGTGAACCAACCTTAGACGTGATTTGCCCTTGGAGTATCTCATCAAAAATGATGCCTAAAATCCAACTTTTTTTGACTTCCGGGAAAATTACATTTAGGTGGGGGGGGGGGGTTACACACAATCTGTGTACAGAAAGCCTCCAGGCGGCCATATTGCATTTTACAGAAAATGGCAGCGGCTGCAGGTTGAAAAGGAAAATGTCATTTTTAATAACATTCAAGTACATTATGACTTGTGTAGCAATTGCATGCGGTATATTATTTTTATTTACTCTTTGTTACCCACAAAATGTTTTTTTTTTACTTGGAGGTGGTATTATACTTCCTGAGTAGGCTGGTGTTTCAGCCATTTCCATTGGTTTTTCCACATTCTGCCTGTGGGAGGCTTCAGCCATTTCCATTGGTTTTTCAACATTCTGTCATGGGGGGGTTCAGCCATTTCCATTGGTTTCTCCACATTCTGCCGTGGGGGGGGGGGGGGTTCAGCCATTTCCATTGGTTTTTCCACATTCAGCCTGTGGGGGGGTTCCGCATTTTCCATTGGGTTTTCTATTCTGCCTGTGGGGGGGGGGGGGGGTCACCCATTTCCACTGATTCCTCCACATTCTGCCTGTAGGGACTTCAGCCATTTTCATTGTTTTTTACACATTCTGCCTGTGGGGGGAGTTCCGCATTTTCCATTGGGTTTTCCATTGTGCCTGTGGGAGGCTTCAGCCATTTCCATTGGTTTTTCCACATTCTGCCGGGGAGGGGGTTCAGCCAATGCCACTGATTCCTCCACATTCTGCCTGTGGGAGGCTTCAGCCATTTCCATTGGTTTTTCCACATTCTGCCGGGGAGGGGGTTCAGCCAATTCCACTGATTCCTCCACATTCTGCCTGTGGGGGGAGTTCCGCATTTTCCATTGGGTTTTCCATTGTGCCTGTGGGAGGCTTCAGCCATTTCCATTGGTTTTTCCACATTCTGCCGGGGAGGGGGTTCAGCCAATGCCACTGATTCCTCCACATTCTGCCTGTGGGAGGCTTCAGCCATTTCCATTGGTTTTTCCACATTCTGCCGGGGAGGGGGTTCAGCCAATTCCACTGATTCCTCCACATTCTGCCTGTGGGAGGCTTCAGACATTTCCATTGGATTTTCCACATTCTGCCTGTGGGGGGTCAGAGAGTGAGGTCACCGGGGCTCTAGGATGGAGCAACTGGTGAACATCACCAGGACCTACAGAATGGATTTTAGGGCTGGACGGGGCGGGTTTTACAAAATGAACTTCTGTTTGTGTTTCTGCTCAGTTTTGGAGACCGTTTTTAACGAAGGTGACACATTTACTATCTTGCAGATGGTCAAAAGTCGGTGACTGTTACTGAAACGAAACTTCCAGAGTGAGCACCGGAGAGGGCCGTCCACATAACAAAAGATCATCTTCCATCCTCCTGCTGAGCTCTCCTCCTCTGTGTGCAAAGATCTCTGATGTGTACCACGGCAGCCAGCCGTGTCCTGGCCATCCTTCAGTCACGTATGCCTCTCCGCATAGTGAGGCGATCCTCTACCGGAATCCCAACCACTGGAATCCCAGGCGTCCTTTTTGTAATACCAGGATCCAGCGCTCCTGAGAGTCCCTGCTAGCACTAGCACTGGAACCGTTGGCCGGGAGCTGGCGCTAAACCTAGGAGCTGACATCATTTCCTGGCAGTACGTAGGTGCAGGCCGAGCTGTTGTAGGTCTGTCCAGCCTCCCCTCTGCAGCAATAGATCACAGATATGGTGACCTATTGCAGGCTGACAGCCAACAAGAAATCACTGTTAGGAGAGATCTGTTGCTGCAGACCGGAATGCAAATCGGAAAAAAAAAATATATGTATATTTTTCTCATTCCCTCCCAAAAATGAATCCCCAGGTCCTGGCAACGACGTCGAATGGTCAGGACGACCTTTGCATCCAAGTATCAAATGCTCACAAAAGTAATTCTCATTTTTAGCGCTCGCAAACCTGTGAAAGAAAAGTCACCGTTGTGCTAAATTGCGTCCTCGTCAGCCCAGCTCAACCGCATCTGAATGTTAGGCTAACCATTTACGCAAATTTTTTTTTTTCTTTTCCGCAATGCAGCGCCAAAATGGAAGCGAAATGGAACGCACACGTTTACTTTGAGCTTCGCCGCTCTGCTAAGAGTAGCGCGATATCCTTTTAACCGGCAGACTCGAACCCAGAAATTCGCGGGGGGGGGGGGGGGGGCGTTACGTTCAAAGAGCACCCGCGAATTGTGAAAAACCACAAATTTTGGATGTGGTAAAAAAACACTCGAGATAGCTGCACGCGGTGAGCGGTTATGATGCGGGAATGCTGGGCTGATCTGCCGGGGAGGAAAAAAATCTGCAAACGGCTGAGGCCACGAACTCTGAACTGCGACTATACGGGGTCGACTGTATTCTGCGGTAAATATAAGGGGGGGGGGCGCACAAGTGACATAAATGCGCTGTAAATAAATGACAAGGAATTTTTTTTTTTTCTATTTTTTTCACCGTTTATTTTTAAAAGAAATCGGAGAAAGAAAAAATGTATCCATCCAAAGCTGCTACCGAATGAATGTTGGATGGAGCCCGAGCGACACAATGTATGAAACGTTGGCGTAGGCTACGAGCGCTACAAAGTATCACGTATGGAACCGAAACCTCGTCCACATGAGAGAACGTTCCAAGACTCTGTAGGGTGAAAAACTGCTCCGGGACTCGAGGGACCTGAGCGAGAAAAAGGCTTCGGGCCTCAGCTGGTGAACGTCTGGTGGGATTTCCTCTGGATGAAAGTTGGTCTCCTCTGAATCTGCATGCTGGAAGGTGGAAGAATGTGGCAGGGGGCGGAGCAGCGAGGAATTTGTGGCACGGGGCGGAGCAGTGAGCAATTTGTGGCAGGGGGCGGAGCAGCGAGGAATTTGTGGCACGGGGCGGAGCAGCGAGAAATTTGTGGCAGGGGGCGGAGCAGCGAGGAATATGAGGCACGTTGTGGAAATGACAGACATGGAAAGTGATATCAATAATAGAAATGAACTTTTTTTTTTTATAAAGAGACCTTTTATGTGTTGGACTGGATGGTGTTTTTGTTCCCATTTTTTGTGTTTTTATACACTTTTTGTTCACAGGGATCGATGCTCTTATTTTATCTCTCTGTTCAGTTTCTATCCGGGGTACTGAAGTAACATTCATGGTGGTCCGGTCACAAAAGTTTTCTTCCAGTAGGGGTCAGAATCTCATGATTGTGCTACTACTCAGATCCTCCCCTTACAACGGCCCCCCTTCACATCACGGCTCCCTCCCCTTACAACGGCCCCCCTTCACATCACGGCTCCCTCCCCTTACAATGACCCCCTTCACATCACAGCTCCCTTCCCCTTAGAATGGCCCCCCTTCACATCACGGCTCCCTTCCCCTTAGAATGGCCCCCCTTCACATCACGGCTTCCTCCCCTTACATCACGGTTCCCTCCCCTTACAACGGCCCCCCTTCACATCACGGCTTCCTCCCCTTACATCACGGTTCCCTCCCCTTACAAATAATATTATATAATATACCTAATATTGTCCCTGGTGGGACATTCTACGGGATTCTCCCACGATGGCGGCTTGGTCTAATATTGTCTCTGGTAGGACATTCTACGGGGTGCACCCAAGATGGCGGCCTGGTCTAATATTGTCCCTGGTGGGACATTCTACAGGGTGCTCCCACAATGGCGGCCTGGTCTAATATTGTCCCTCGTAGGACATTCTACGGGGTGTTCCCACGATGGTGGCCTGGTCTAATATTGTCTCTGGTAGGACATTCTTTGAGGTGCTCCCACAATGGCGGCCTGGTCTAATATTGTCCCTTGTAGGACATTCTACGGGGTGCTCCCACGATGGCTGCCTGGTCTAATATTGTCCCTGGTGGGACATTCTACGGGGTGCTCCCACGATGGCGGCCTGGTCTAATATTGTCTCTGGTGGGACATTCTTTGAGGTGCTCCCACAATGGCGGCCTGGTCTAATATTGTCCCTCGTAGGACATTCTACGGGGTGCTCCCACGATGGCGGCTTGGTCTAATATTGTCTCTGGTAGGACATTCTACGGGGTGCTCCCACGATGGCTGTGTCACAAGTTAGCCTGCAGCCTCTTGTGGCTTCCTACCTCCATGCTGCTCCTAATTCCTTCACATGTGTGTTGTCTGCTCACCTGTGGGCGTCGTCTGCTATTCCCTGGGTTTTATGTCCTTCCCTTCCATCACTTCCTGTCCCGCCTCCTTGTCTGCCTGTCTCTTTAAGATGTGCTCAGCCTGGGCCACATTGCCTGAGCAGCTTTGTGTTGTTGGAGCTCCTGTGTGGTTCCCCCGTGAATTCTGTGTTGTCTGTCTGTCTGTACCGACCCCGGCTTTGTTCCTGCTAGTTTTTCCGCCTGTCCTGGCCTCGGCTTGCCCATTGGATTCCTTGTGTCTTCTCCCTTGCACCCTGCTCCCGCTAGTGGTCTCTTCCACCTCAGCTGGGTGTACCTGGGGGCCGCGACCTGGTCCCAGCCTTCTGCAAGTCCATCCCCACCATCAGGGGCCCTGGTGAACAAGCAGACTGGGGCTTAGATTCTGCTCCCTGGGGAACCCCAAGCTGTGGTTTTATAGATCTCACTACCATAGACGTGACAGGCTGCCTTGTCTAATATTGTCCCTGGTAGGATATCCTATGGGGTGCTCCCACGATAGCTGCCTTGTCTAATATTGTCCCTGGTAGGATATCCTATGGGGTGCTCCCACGATAGCTGCCTGGTCCAATATTGTCCCTGGTAGGACAGCCTATGGGGTGCTCCCACGATGGCTGCCCGGTCTAATATTGTCCCTGGTAGGATATCCTACGGGGTGCTCCCATGATGGCGGCCTGGTCTAATATTGTCCCTGGTAGGATACTCTACGGGGTGCTCCCACGATGGCTGCCCGGTCTAATATTGTCCCTGGTAGGATATTCTACGGGGTGCTCCCACGATAGCTGCCTGGTCTAATATTGTCCCTGGTGGGAGATTCTACGGGGTGCTCCCACGATAGCTGCCTGGTCTAATATTGTCCCTGGTAGGATACTCTACGGAGTGCTCCCACAATGGTGGCCTGGTCTAATATTGTCCCTGGTAGGATACTCTACGGGGTGCTCCCACGATGGAGGCCTGGTCTAATATTGTCCCTGGTAGGATATTCTACGGGGTGCTCCCACGATGGAGGCCTGGTCTAATATTGTCCCTGGTAGGATACTCTACGGGGGGTGCTCCCACGATGGTGGCCTGAAACTAGTGACCGTGATGAGCCGATCCCTGCAATATGAGGGAGGAGTCTATTGTGTCACTTGTCTGATCATCACACAGGGGCAGCGGAGTCCTTACAAGGTCATCATATACAGCAACAAAGTCTAAAATAAAAGATACATAAACTGATATATTCAATACATATTGTTTACAGGGACTTATATATACACATCAGTCCCCGCCCCCGAGGAGCTCACAATCTAAAGTCCCTTACATTCATACACATACTAGGGACAATGTAGACAGGAGCCAATTAACCTCCCAGCATGTCTTTGGAGTGTGAGGAAACCGGAAGTACCCGGAGGAAACCCACACAGGCACAGGGAGGACATGCAAACTCCGTACCGTGTAGTGCCATGATTGGAATTTGAACCGATGACCTCGGTGCTGCCCGCTAAATTTTACACTTTCAAATTTTTATTTTTTTGTTTGTTTTTTCACTTTCAATTTAGTCAGGATTTTGACACACGTCTCCGATAATGACCACACAAGAGGTGGGGATTCCTCGTGACGTTATCTTACAAAGTAAAAAAAAATAAAAAATTACAAAATAAAAAAGCATAAAAATGCCGGACCTGATCTATTATGGGGGCTTTAATAATTTTAGTAGGCATGTTACTATTGCGCTGTCAATTGAATCGCCTCTTTTTTTTTTATGGAAAAACTTTATAAAAATAATCCATAAAATTCCCAAAACTCCAAAAGCTAAAAAAGGAATTTTCCTTCGTTTTCTTTCGTTTTCCTTCTGTAGTATGTAGGGTGCTGGTGTGTGAGCAGAGAGAGGACTGTGATACACACATCTCTGATAACGATCACACAAGAGGAAGAGGATTCCTCAGGAGGTTATCTTAAGAAATAAAAATACAGAAAAAAAAAAAATATATATAAAAAAAAAAAAAAAATGCATAAGCTGATATACTCTGCGCTTTTTATTCATTTTAATATACACATTAAATATTACAAAAAAAATACAAAATAGAAAAAAGCATACACATGCATGAGCTGATATACTCTGCGTTTTTTTAAAATCATTTTAAATATATATTAAATATTAAAAAAAAAAATTACAAAACAGAAAAAAGCGTACAAATGCATGAGCTGCAAAATAGAAAAAAAAAAGCATACAAAATGCATAAGCTGATATACTCTGCAATTTTAAAATCATTTTAATATACATGTTAAATATTTTTTTTTTAAAAAATTATGAACGTCAATTGTAAATATTGGATGATAAGGACTTTGGATTAAATATGGAGTTAAAATGAAAAAAAAAAAAAAATCTATCAAAGATGATGAGTGTAAAGACAAAAAAAATAATAAAAAAAATATGTGAGCTGATATATTCTGTGTGTTTACATCATTTTAATATACACATTAAATGTTCTAAAAAAAAAATAATTACAAAATAGAAAAAAGCGTACAAATGCATGAGCTGCAAAAATAGAAAAAAGCATACAAAATGCATGAGCTGATATACTCTGCAATTTTAAAATCATTTTAATATACATGTTAAATATTTAAAAAAAAAAAATTATGAACGTCAATTGGAAATATTGGATGATAAGGACTTTGGATTAAATATGGAGTTAAAATGAAAAAAAAAAAAAAAATCTATCAAAGATGATGAGTGTAAAGACAAAAAAAATAATAAAAAAAATATGTGAGCTGATATATTCTGTGTGTTTACATCATTTTAATATACACATTAAATATTGCAAAACAAAATACAAAAAAAAAAAAAAAATCACACAAAATACTTAAGAATTTTAAATACTAAACATGTGAAAAATATTTTAAGTTTTTTTATCTCAATGCCGACCATATCCATGTAAATTGTTTTTTTTTTTTTTATTATTTTAACATTTTAAAAACAGTAATTTGATTTTCGAACCATTAGTGGGGTTAAATCAGTGCGTGTTTTCAGCCGCGGTGATGGGAGAATTCACAGGAACAGAATGGAATTTTTTTTCCTCACACGGATTTCTAACAGTCTATGTGGTTTCCATTCAGGAATTGCGTTCATTCTACAATCGAATGGTAGAAACAAATCAGATTTTGAACGGACAATTTTTTTTTTCAGTCATCAAATGTAGAAAGAATTTCTCATGTGAACATTTGTATGAATATTGTCATTGGAAAATCCTATCAGTGTGTCCGGGGTCAGACCGGCATGTTCAGCGATGTGTCGGTGTGCAGCTGGTCACACGGGCAGAATTCCATCCAACTTTTCTGTTGTAGAAACTGCCGATCCTTTCCTGATCGTTCGTCGGGTCACATCGATGTTCATTTTACAATGTATATATATATATATATATATACATATACACAGTATCTCCCAGAAGTGAGTCCCCCCTCCCCCGGGCTGTATACAATGTATAAAGGAAATGTGTATTTGCTCCCCGGCTAATGCTGAATGTTCGCCCCTCACACAGAAATGATCGGTCTAACAATGGAATGTTCGCCCCTCACACAGAAATGATCGGTCTAACAATGGAATGTTCGCCCCTCACACAGAAATGATCGGTCTAACAATGGAATGTTCACCCCTCACACAGAAATGATCGGTCTAACAATGGAATGTTCGCCCCTCACACAGAAATGATCGGTCTAACAATGGAATGTTCGCCCCTCACACAGAAATGATCGGTCTAACAATGGAATGTTCGGTGTAACACTGAGAGACAGAATACAACAACAAATTCAGCAGAAATGCGTCTAACAAATGATGACGGATCTGCATGTTCATGAGGGAAAGAAGGATTTGATCCCCTATCATTCAGCAGGATTTCCGGCTCCCAGGTGTCTCTCATACAGGTAACAAGCTGAGATTAGAAGCAGTCTCTTAAAGGGAGTGCTGCTAATCTCATTGTGTTACCTGTATAAAAGACACCTGTCCACAGGAGCAATCAAACCATCAGATTCCAAACTCTCCACCATGGCAAAGACCAAAGAGCTGTCCAAGGATGTCAGGGACAAGATGGTAGACCTACACAAGGCTGGACTGGGCTACCAAACTATGGCCAAGCAGCTTGGTGAGAAGGTGACAACAGTTGGTGCAATCATTCACAAATGGAAGAAACACAAAACAAGTGTCAGTCTCCCTAGGTCTGGTGCACCATGCAAGATCTCACCTCGTGGAGTGTCAATGATCATGGGAACAGTGAGGAATCATCCCAGAACTACACGTGAGGATCTTGTCAATGATCTCCAGGCAGCTGGGACCACAGTCACCAAGAAAACAATTGGTAACACACTACGCCGACAAGGACTGAAATCCTGCAGTGCCGCAAGGTCCCTCTGCTCAAGAAAGCCCATGTCCAGGCCCGTCTGAAGTCTGCCACTGAACATCTGAATGATGCCGAGGAGGACTGGTGGGAAGTGTTGTGGTCAGAGGAGACCAAAATCCAGCTCTTTGGCATCAACTCAACTCGCCGTGTTTGGAGGAGGAGGAATGCTGCCTATGACCCCAAGAACACCATCCCAACTGCGAAACATGTTCTGCTTTGGGGGGGGGGGGTTTCTGCTAAGGGGACAGGACAACTGCACCGCATCAAAGGGACGATGGACGGGGCAATGTACCATCAAATCTTGGGTGAGAACCTTCTTCCCTCAGCCAGGGCATTGAAAATGGGTGGTGGATGGGTGTTCCAGCATGACAATGACCCAAAACACACGGCCAAGGCAACAAAGAAGGGGCTCAAGAAGAAGCACATTAAGGTCCTGGAGTGGCCTAGCCAGTCTCCAGACCTTCATCCGATTGACAATCTGTGGAGGAGCTGAAAGTTCGAGTTGCCAAACGTCAGCCACCGAACCTTAATGACTTGGAGAGGATCTGCCAAGAGGAGTGGGCCAAAATCCCTCCTGAGATGTGTGTGAACCTGGGGGCCAACTACAGGAAACGTCTGACCTCTGTGATTGCCAACAAGGGATTGGCCACCAAGTACTAAGTCATGTTTTGTGAAGGGGAACAAATCCTTCTTTCCCTCATGAACATGCAGATCCGTCATCATTTGTTAGACGCATTTCTGCTGAATTTGTTGTTGTATTCTGTCTCTCAGTGTTACACCGAACATTCCATTGTTAGACCGATCATTTCTGTGTGAGGGGCGAACATTCCATTGTTAGACCGATCGTTTCTGTGTGAGGGGCGAACATTCCATTGTTAGACCGATCATTTCTGTGTGAGGGGCGAACATTCCATTGTTAGACCGATCATTTCTGTGTGAGGGGGGAACATTCCATTGTTAGACCGATCATTTCTGTGTGAGGGGCGAACATTCCATTGTTAGACCGATCATTTCTGTGTGAGGGGTGAACATTCCATTGTTAGACCGATCATTTCTGTGTGAGGGGCGAACATTCCATTGTTAGACCGATCGTTTCTGTGTGAGGGGCGAACATTCAGCATCAGCCGGGGAGCAAATACACATTTCCTTCACTGTAGGCAGGAAAGGCCTTAGAGACCCAAGGGGTTATAGAGAGGAAAAGGCTTGACAACTCATATGGGTTATAGGGGGAAAGGCTCAAGGACTCATTGGTTTATATGAAGCAAAAGGTTCATTAATTCCAGAGGTTATAGGGAGGAAAAGGTTCAAAGTCTCAAGAGGGATCTAGTGAGAAAATTGTTTAGGAACTCAAGTGGGTATAGGAAGAAAAGGCTCAGAGACTCAAATAGTTCGAGAGAGGAAAGGATTAGAGACTTCCTGGAGTTATAGGGAGGAAAATGCTAAGGGGCTAAGAGAGGGTTCAATGGAGGAACGGGCTAGAGACTTCAAGGGTTTCGGGGAGTAAAAGGCTCAGAGACTTAAGGGGTTATAGAGAGGAGAAGGCTTGACGTCTCAATGGGGTTATGGGGAGGAAAAGCTCCGAGACTCAATGGGGGTTAAAGGGAGAAAAAAATCTTGGTGACTCAAATGGGGTTAAAGGGAGGAAATATCTTCTCCAGTGACTCCAGGGTGGGGTCAGCAACCAGTAGATCTCATCCAGTTGAATGGTAGATCATGGTCTGGGCTTGCCGACTCGCCAACCCAGAGCATCAGAGTGCGGTGCAGAGGGACTACATGTAAAGTTGGATCTGTAGTCGGGAGTGAGAGCCGCATTAGTTGGGGTCTCCTCTGTAGTGCCGGCTCCTGCGCCCTGTCATGGTTGGTGGGTGTAGAACCTGCCACGCATGACCCATTCACGTGAATGAGGCCGCTCTATTAGTACACAAGGGGTAAAACAGTCAGCGGCGTGTTGCTTTCTCACCATCTGCTTCATCCCCTTGGACCCCGCAGCAGAAGCATGCAGATTGGTCCCATGTACTTGAATAGGTCTCCCCCACCAAAAGCAGCTGGGGGTTTAATTCCTGCTGTGGCATGTGTACACCTTTGCCTGCTGTCTCAGCAGGTAAAGGGGGTAGGAGTGGGGGTGGTAAAACTGTGACTAAACCACCCCCGACGTTCTGTGTGAACGAGCCCTAGAATGCTGCTGCCAAATGCAACTGAGGGCTCATTCACAGGTGCTGCAAGACCTGCCGCTCCTCTGCAGAGCCATCCAAGTGTGTGTGAGAGGAGGCCAGGAGGCCATATGTTGTCTCCTCACCACCTGATGTATTATTATTATTATTATTACTACGAGTTTATATAGCGCCAAAGGGTTTGCTCAGCGCTGTACAATAGGGGGGGGACAATACATGGCACAGTACAACAAAAACAGACAGCGTACGAGGGGTAAGAGGGCCCTACTCTTACGAGCTTACAATCTAGGAATCTAGGATGTAAACCCGTGACTGCCGTGTAATGAACACGGTTGTGACACGGCAGTACGGCAATTAGAGGGTAAAATCAGGTGTGTGGAGGTGACACTGCGCCCGGTGATCTTTGACTCCTCCCATGTGGGTCAGGTAGATCTCCACCACTTTAAGGTTGCCTCCCCATGCTCTAGGGGGTTATAGGGAGGAAAAGGCTCGGAGAGGTCATAGGGAGGAAAAGGCTCGGTGGGGGGGTCAAAGGGAGGAAAAGGCCCAGGGGGGGGGTCATAGGGAGGAAAAGGCTGGGGGGGGTCATAGGGAGGAAAAGGCCCGGGGGGGGGTCGTAGGGAGGAAAAGGCTCAGGGGGGGGGGGTCATAGGGAGGAAAAGGCTCAGAGTGGTTTTAGGGAGGAAAAGGCTCACCTTCTACTGATCTAACTGCGGCACAGGGAAAATCAGGGATATCAGGGTGTCACGGTCTCCCCCTCGCTCTCAAGCCTACATCAAAGGCTGTGCAGGAAGTCAGGAACCACCCCCTGTGGTGCGGTTAGCACCTCTCCTCTGTGATGCCTCAGAGGAGTCTGACACCCCGCTGTGCCTGCACCTGGATTCTTCATGTGCAAGCCACCGGGGTGTTTCTGCGTGCTCCCCCTCCCTGTCCCGGCGGGTGCAGCACGGCCCCTAGGTTGCCCATGCTCTGTGCCACTGGAGGCAAAGGCCGCGCTCCGTGGGCGCAGCCGGAGTGAGGGGGGCATGTATCGTTGCCCCGGCAACCCGACGCAGGGCCAGCTGTTGCCGGGGCAATGAGAAGACAGGAGCAGGACCCGGCTGCCTGTTGGTCCCCTGCACGAGAGAGAGAGAACAGCTGTGTGAGGTCTGAGCCGAGGCCAGACCCAACAGCCCAGACCCCGCTGAGTGCTCTGCTGATTGCTGGGTCCCTAGAGATTATTCCTGCCTGCTGAACGCTGTGTCCCTGGAAAGCGATCCCTGTCTGCTGACTGCTGTGTCCCTCGAAAGCGATCCCTGTCTGTTGATCGCTGTGTCCCTGGAAAGCGATCCCTGTCTGCTGACTGCTGTGTCCCTCGAAAGCGATCCCTGTCTGTTGATCGCTGTGTCCCTGGAAAGCTGTTCCTGCCCGCTGACCGCTGTGTCCCTGGAAAGCTGTTCCTGCCCGCTGACCGCTGTGTCCCTGGGAAGCTGTTCCTGCCCGCTGACTGCTGTGTCCCTGGGAAGTTACCCCTGCCCACTGACTGCTGTGTCCCTGGGAAGTTACCCCTGCCCGCTGACTGCTGTGCCCCTGGGAAGTTACCCCTGCCCGCTGACTGCTGTGCCCCTGGGAAGTTACCCCTGCCCGCTGACCGCTGTGTCCCTGGGAAGTTACCCCCGCCTGCTGACCGCTGTGTCCCTGGGAAGTTACCCCCGCCTGCTGACCGCTGTGCCCCTGGGAAGTTACCCCCGCCTGCTGACCGCTGTGCCTGAGAAGTTACACTGCCTGAATCTGTGAGTGTTCATATTTCCCCCGCCTGGACTGCCCCCTTTGAATCTCTATATTGCCCTTGTCTGGACTGCCCCATTGTACGCCCATATTCTCCCCTTCCTGGTCTATCCCCTTGAACCCTTGGATTAATACTTGCCCGGACTGCCCTATTGCGTGCCTGGATTATCATAGCTACCTGGACTGCCCCACTGAGTGCTCGGGCCATCGCTACCCAAATCGGCCTATCGTGGGCCGGATTATCACTGCTCGGACTCCTCCCCCCTCTTCCCCCCTTTTTGGGTACCCGGACGCTACCTTATTACCCTGATTGAGTGTCTCTCCCATTTCAATAAAACTTTGATTATCATCCTCCATGTGCGTTCTGTCCTGCCTACGCTTCCGTCACATGAGGGAAATCGGGGATATCAGGGATGTCAGGGAAATCAGGGAAATCGGGGATGTCAGGGATATCAGGGAAATCGGGGATATCAGGGAAATCGGGGATGTCAGGGAAGTCAGGGATGTCAGGGAAATCAGGGATGTCAGGGAAATCAGGGATGTCAGGGATGTCAGGGAAATCGGGGATATCGGACTCGGGAGTATGTTACGTATCTTACCTTCTCCTGTAGATGATGACACACATGGACAAACAGCGGACTCAACAATAATACAACCAGCAGAAGGATCCGAACAGGAAACAACTGCTGGTATAGGAGGATCCCGGGATCTGTGCGAGGAACTGACAGTACAGGAAATATCAATACTTTGTTCATGTAAATATCACCAACATAGTCTGTAGTGCTGTACAGAGAACACTGAGCCAGTCCCATAAGTCTGTGTACCAGAGGAGCTTACACTCTAATGTCCCTTCCCCCACAGTCACATCAGTCTCTGTACCAGAGGAGCTTACGCTCTAATGTCCCCTCCCCCGCAGTCACATCAGTCTCTGTACCAGAGGAGCTTACGCTATAATGTCCCCTCCCCCACAGTCCCATCAGTCTCTGTACCAGAGGAGCTTACACTCTAATGTCCCCTCCCCCACAGTCCCATCAGTCTCTGTACCAGAGGAGCTTACACTCTAATGTCCCTTCCCCCACAGTCACATCAGTCTCTGTACCAGAGGAGCTTACGCTCTAATGTCCCCTCCCCCGCAGTCACATCAGTCTCTGTACCAGAGGAGCTTACGCTCTAATGTCCCCTCCCCCACAGTCACATCAGTCTGTGCACCAGAGAGGTTGTGGTGCAGTTGCTCTCCCTCTCCAGACACTAGGGGGCAGGCCTGCTTGCCTGGCCCCAGAAACATGGCCTCTTCTGGGAAGGGCTCAGACCATGCTCCCCCTGAGGGACCCAGCTTGCCCTCCCATGCTTCACCTACACCAGAAGACCTTGGCTGTGGCCCTAAAAGAGGGGAATCCCTCCCTGTCTTCAGAGAGCGGGTTGCTGATTATCTGGTGAGAATCGCAAAGGAGGAGGAAAAGCTGATGAACCTGAAAGCAGATTACAAGAAAGTTTTCCATGATAAGTCATGGAGCAGCAAAAGGCGGAGTCTGAAGCTGGAGATGAAAGGTTTGGAGGACGTCATGGAGCAGCGGCAGAGTCTGAAGCCGGAGATGAAAGGTTTGGAGGACGTCATGAAGCAGCGGCAGAGTCTGAAGCCGGAGATGAAAGGTTTGGAGGACGTCATGAAGCAGCGGCAGAGTCTGAAGCCGGAGATGAAAGGTTTGGAGGACGTCATGAAGCAGCGGCAGAGTCTGAAGCCGGAGATGAAAGGTTTGGAGGACGTCATGAAGCAGCGGCAGAGTCTGAAGCCGGAGATGAAAGGTTTGGAGGACGTCATGAAGCAGCGGCGGAGTCTGAAGCCGGAGATGAAAGGTTTGGAGGACGTCATGAAGCAGCGGCAGAGTTTGGTAAAGGCACTGAAGGAGAAGAGCGGAGGTTTTAAGGAAAAATTCCAGAATGAGGAAAGGTTCCAGAAGATGAAGGGAGACTCCAGTAAGGATCCAGCATCGGCGGTGGCAGTATGGGTGGAGAGTGAGGAGGGGGTCCTGGATGCTGCCCCTGGTATCCCATCCACCTCAGGATCTGCTTCCCTGGAGGAAATGTCAGCCTCTGCCCCCCTCCCTCCACAGCAAGCTGGAGGAACAGCACAGGAGGTAGCGGAACATGGCGGAGGGCTGCTAAAGCTCATTAATGAGATGGAGTCTTCCCTAATTGGAAAAACCTTCCGGTTCTCTGAGGATTCTGCGGATGAAGATGACGGTGAGGACTCTGTACCTGGTCCTGTAAAGGAGAAAAAGTCAGCAAAGCCACGCTATATTAAAAGTGACAGTTGGGACTCCGGTATTGACAGCCATGTGCACTGCAGTGTTTTGGAGGGAAATTCTCCTGTGTGCACAGAGCTCTGCAGGGAAGATGGCTGCTGTGCCTGCAGGACTGCGCTCTGCTGGGACTGTGGACTCTGATACCAGGAACCCTGTGACTGTGGACTCTGATACCAGGAACCCTGTGACTGTGGACTCCGATACCAGGAACCCTGTGACTGTGGACTCCGATACCAGGAACCCTGTGACTGTGGACTCCGATACCAGGAATCCTGTGACTGTGGACTCCGATACCAGGAACCCTGTGACTGTGGACTCCGATACCAGGAACCCTGTGACTGTGGACTCCGATACCAGGAACCCTGTGACTGTGGACTCCGATACCAGGAACCCTGTGACTGTGGACTCCGATACCAGGAACCCTGTGACTGTGGACTCTGATACCAGGAACCCTGTGACTGTGGACTCTGCTGGGGGGAAGGTAAAGGGGGGATCTGACACTTTTGCTGGACAATCCCTGCTGATGGTTGCAAATGCAGCAGAAAATGGTGGGAGGGAAAATGTCAGCTGCACTGTGAAAGGTGTTGCTGAAACCCAGGGGAGAGTGACCAGGAGTGGAAGGCTTTTACCTAAGAGGAGTATGTTGGGGGAGGGGGAGACAGGAGCATCTGGTGTGAGTGGGTCTGCTGGGAGCAGTAGTGCCACAAGTGAAAGGAAACATGTGGATGATAAGAGTGCTTGCAATGCTGGAAAGGGGAATGCCTGTGTGTTGGTGGATGGAGTGACTGCTGCTGCCTCTGATGGTGGTTTGCAGAGGGGGGGCTCTGAGGTTCCTGCAACCAATGGGCTTTATGTGCAAATAAAAAACCACACAAAAATGTGCAGAACACGTGAAATGGTGACACACTCTGTACACATCTGATACACATTCCTTTGGGAACACATCTACGTGGCTGAATGACACACCCTAAATATATATATATACAGTGGGGCAGGAAAGTATTTAGTCCCCACCAATGGTGCAAGTTCTCCCACTTACAGAGATGAGAGAGGCCTGTAATTGGCATCATAGGGAGACCTCAACTATGAGAGACAAAATGAGAAAACAAATCCAGACAATCTCATTGGCTGATCTGGAAAGAATTTATTTGCAAATTATGGTGGAAAATAAGTATTTGTTCACCTACAAACAAGCAAGATTTCTGGCTCTCACAGACCTGGACCTTCTTCTGTAAGAGGCTCCTCTGTCCTGCACTCATTACCTGTATCAATGGCACCTGTTTGAACTTGTTATCAGTATAAAAGACACCTGTCCACAACCTCCAACAGTCACACTCCAAACTCCACTATGGTGAAGACCAAAGAGCTGTCGAAGGACACCAGAAACAACATTGTAGACCTGCACCAGGCTGGGAAGACTGAATCTGCAATAGGCAAGCAGCTTGGTGTGAACAAATCAACTGTGGGAGCAATAATTAGAAAATGGAGGGGGCGTGTCCAAGATGGCGACCGGACAAGCCGCCTTAACCGGAGCTCTCGGCATCCCGATTCTCATCCACCGCCATCCAGGTGATCTCCTTCGGCGGGAGTAATCGGGAGACCCGGCGTCGCTATTGGGGACACCACTGAGAGGCCCGGGACGTTCTTGGCCCTGCTCCGCTGCAGTGATCCGGTGAGGCCTACTGCGGCTGAGTGAAGCCGCGATACTCGCCGGCTTGCGCTCGGCTGGGTGTCGGGTGCGAGCGACGCACAGTGTCAGTGTGAGGAGGGGACTATTGGTCATCTCCCCCTCCTCACCCGGATCAGTGAAGGGAGACAGCGGATTCCTCTGTTCCCACTGAGAAGTCTCCACAATGGAGCGGTGAGGACTGTCACGGCCCGACGAGACCGCGACCACACCCATTAAAACGCCGGGTGGGTGATAAAGAGGATTGCAGGTCCCCAGCACCTTTGTGCCAAGCACAGTGAACATTGTCCCCTGACCCATCGGGGCACCCCCCCACACGAACCTAGAGAGAAACAGCCAACAATAGGGCCCATATAATCCCCTGCAGTAGTGAGCTGTGTGACAGCTAGGCCCGACGAAGCGGACTCCTCTGCAAAGATATACTAGGGGAACACAAAGGCAACCCCTACAGCCCCTCAGGAACACAAAATTCTATGAAATACACAGATTCAGCAATATCAGTCTCTGCCTTTCTGCTCATCGCTGAGATATACACAGTCTATCCAGGAATAATTATCCCCCCCTCTTTCGCAAGTTTTGGGGGTCCCAACCCGATCCCACTGAAAATGTCTGCTTAATACTTTGATCCTTGACGCACGGAGGTGAGATTACGCAATTATAACACAGAGAGTAACCGCCAACATGGGGAAATCTGACAAGAAATCTACTACCCCTCGTTCCAGATCCCCTCGTCGTCTGAATGGCCCTGCCAATCGCAGTATCCCGGAATTATTCCGGTCTCAGACTCCAGAGCACGCGGAAGCTTCTTCCCATGTATCTCCCCCACATTCGCCTCGTACAGAGACTCCTTTACAGTACGTGGCTCAGGCCGCAGCTTCCTCTATTAGACACTCTGAAACCTCACCTCTCACCATAGGGGACTTGAAAGCGGTCGCATCAGATATTAAAGGGACTCTCTCTGCGGCAATCGCTGAGTTACATATTGATTTGCAGGCAGTGGCTAACAGGCTTGACGCAGTGGAGGATAAAGTAATCGCACAAGACCTAACCATTCATGATATGTGCAAACAGGTTGACACGCACACTATGCATTTGAGGGAGCTTGATCGTCACATCGAAGACCTGGATAACAGGGGAAGACGACATAATTTAAGGGTGCGGGGTGTCCCTGAGGCAATCGAATCTGCCCAACTTTCCCAGGCGCTTTTAACCATCTTTAATGATATTTTGGAAAGACCACCTGAATCCCCAATTGAAATTGAACGTCTACATAGGGCTTTGCGTCCTAAAGGCAGAGACACTGATCCACCGAGAGATATAATTTGCTGTATGGTAGACTTCAGACTTAAAGAAGAAATACTACGTAGAGCTCGGGATAAACACCACTTGCGATATCATGAAACAGAAATTAAATTATTCCAGGATCTATCCCACCTCACCTTGCAACGTAGGAAAGACTTACGCCCATTACTAGATCTACTTCGCTCCAGGGGAATAGCATATCGCTGGAAGTTTCCGTTTGGCCTATCAGCAACACACCTGGGGAGATCAGCTCTCATGAGATTCCCGGAAGACCTTACATTATTCTGTGAAACTCTGAATATCCCTTTACTGGACATTCCCAATTGGTCAAGTGCAACTCTTCCCTCATCACGGTCAATTGAAGACCCCATGGAGACGCAATTCTCTAGACACCCTAGAAGAGAAAGACGAAGCAGATCCCCTCACGCCTCAACCTCCCCTGTACGACGGCGGCTCATCACTGGAGATAGTTTACCAGCATCACCTGCACATCGCAAGGCACGTCACCAATGAGTCTCCTCAGTTTTTTCCATCCATCTGTGTAGCATCATTCTCCCAATCGGAGGCCTCTTTATACAAGACCCAAATGTGTTTCATATTTTTCTTGTAGTACAAGGTTCCATTCCACAGTCTATCGAAAACCACCTATGATCCCGGGGAGTGGACACTGGGGTATGTTTATTGTATCAAATCAGCATATTGCTTCTGTACACTATTTACCAGTTATATATATTTGTATATCTTAAATATACCTGCTGAAGTTATTCTCACTCTTGGCCCCAGGGGAATATATGTGACTCTGCTAAGGGAGATGCGGGTGGTACCCCTGTTGAATTGGGAACCTACGCACCTGGTCAGGAAAGGCCTAATGTATTAACTTATTAGCTCTAACGGAAACTGAAATGTAGACCTGTTTGGGATCTAGAGATGCTGGCCTATCCACTTTTCTGGATCTACGCCTGACTCTCTGAATCTCAACATCATCTTATGCGTTAGATGCACTTAGATAAGACATCCATATATTCCTGCTTTTTATGTCAAAACACCAAAGTTGTGTAAAACCTACTGATCCTATTTGGAGGACACGTATTTTATATTCCTTGAGACACTCTGGAGATAGCTGTTATAATCTTTCTTACTATCTCTAAAGTGACCCTATGGTATTGCTCGTGCATGATCGTAGTATACTTGGCTGTACAACTTGCCCCTAATGAATCCCAGAGTATGCTACTGCTACACGGTCTCACAGGATTCATTCTCAGTTTAGCATGCTTTCCTTCATACCCCTCATTCATCCTGGATACATGTGTATGGCTATCTGTGTTAAGCAGACACTATGTTAATACCCCAATCCTGCAACCTCCTCACTCTCCCTACAATATTTTTCTCCTACATAGTAACCCGAACTCCTTCACATGCATCGTAGTATCTGGTATAGTACATACCTTCTACTCACTCATGGATTAGGTGGTGTTTCAGCCATGAGATATGGGACCTCCATATTTGATGTTCACATTTATGGTTCATCTCGCTGTTGTGTTAAGTTTTGACCTATACAGTTATTCGATTTGATCCATGCTCACGTATGGCCACGGATTATGAATGCCTTCTCCTTGATGGCCTGCCATGGTCTAATAGGCGTTGGGGAGTCCAGCATTCCTTAGTAGTGACCTACTGTACAGCATAAGATCACTCGGTTGGGACCAATATTTACCTTGTTTATGGAAAACGGTTCAACAGAATGAATGGCCTAAGGCCTACATCCCGGAATATTCCTATGTTATGTTATTGCTGTTGCCCTGCATTGTTTCGCATAAAGATGGTATTCTTACTCGGAACTGATACAGTTTATGAAGACCATCTTACGATGGCACGATTGTTTGCTATGCATGATCGAAGTCATTTATAGGAATTGTCTACTTATTTCCTACATTCTGTTTAACTTGTGATCGTATAGTATCTTTGAGGTATGAGCATGCTATATTCCATTGAATAACACAGTCTTAGTGTCCATTCACATCAACATTTTATACATTCAATCTAATAGGACCTTTCCTTTAGCACATACCTCTTTCATATCGGTTCTCGTGCATTTACTCTTGTGAGCCTTACTATCGACCCTCTTGCTCATCCACAATATTTGTACTCATCCAGCTTTATACATACTATTTTACACCTACCTCCCTTTCCAAATAAGAATAGATTACCTCTCGGTATAAATTAGCTACTTCCCATATATCTCTGTGTGTCAAGGACACCTTATGTTGGAACTAATTCCTTTGTATACCTCTCGTTTGAGAGAATAAGACCTCTTTACGATTTTACTGTACACTTACAATGCGGCTGTCTCTGGGTTCGACACATCTCCACATGTAATTTCGTATTCCTGTATACAATTTTACATACAACCATTTCATAAGAGCTTCAATAGGAGATAGAGTAGCTGGTCTATCTCTTCTCTGGAGTTTAGTTTGTTCTGGAAGTTGAAGGAATATATATTAATACATATATATGGGTTTCTATGAGACACGCCTGACACTTCTTTTCTTCTTTGTCACACTCTTTAATTCTTCCTCCATATAATTACTATCTCTATTTCTACCTCTAGACGACCCTGTCCCCCCCCCCCCTTTTTTTTTTTTTTTTTTTTTTTTTCTCCCCGCCACTCATTTGTTGTACTTATAGACTTTGCACAGGTTTTTCTAGTATACAATATCATGGCTATCAATCACACATCTACATGTTCAGCCCGCACGCTCTCAGTGGCCTCTCTTAACGCCAAGGGCTTAAATATACCTGAGAAACGCTCACAACTTCTAACATACATGAAAAACCTTCGAGCAGATGTGCTATTTATCCAAGAAACACACTTTCGTACGGATCACATACCTAGATTTTCAAATGCTAATTACCCAACGGCTTATCATGCAGTCAACGCGGAGGTGAAAGCAAAAGGTGTTTCCATCTTACTTGCCAAACAGCTCCCATTTAAAGTTACTGAGTCTCTCGAAGACCCTGAGGGGAGGTACCTCTTTCTCAAAGGTTCCCTTTTTAATAAGCCACTTACTTTTGCCAACATTTACAGTCCCAATACCGCACAAGTATGCTTTTTTCGTAAAATCTCCAAATTACTTGCTACGTTTCAATCAGGTATTTTGATTCTGGGAGGTGATTGTAATGTAGCTTTGAACCCGTTGGAAGACACTTCAACTGTTTTTTCCTCTAAACCATTCAAAGCACTTAAACAGATTAAACTTGAACTTCATGACCTTCTCCTTCATGATACCTGGCGCACCCTTCACCCTACGGACAAAGACTACACCTTTTATTCCGCACCACACAAACGCCATTCCAGAATAGACTATTTTTTTCTCTCACAAAAGGACTTACATATATTGAAATCGGCCTCGATCGAGCCAATGATTCTATCTGACCATCACCCAATTATGATGACTTTACAATTCCCGGACATACCAGCCGCACCCAAAACATGGAGATTGGATCCCTTTCTTCTTACAGACTCATCCGTCACTCTCCAGATCCGTGATTCTTTGACCAACTACTTTAAATTAAACGCATCTCCAGATACGACCCCCCTCGTACAGTGGGAGGCGCACAAATGTGTAATGCGTGGCCTTCTCATGTCCATATCCGCTTCACGAAAACGCCTAGCTCAAGCATCTTTTACCGCCTTATTGCAAAAAGTCTGTGTACTGGAACGCACGCATAAACGCTCTAGAGCCTTGGAATCTGCAACAGAACTAGTTCAGGCGTGAAAACAACTCCAAGATGTCGTTGAAAAAAAAACCAAACGTAATTTTACTCTACAACAGAAACTTTTCTATGAACATGGAAACAAGAGTGGCAAATTTCTAGCCAGGGCCTTGCAATCTAGAAGGGCAGCTCAGCAAATCTATCAGCTCACTTCCAAGCAGGGTCGCTTACTGAAAACATCACCGATTATTGCAGCTGAATTTGAGCAATACTATTCCTCTCTCTACAATTTGCCCATACCTTCTAAACCGACAGGAGACACTAGGCCTCGTGAGACTATTATTCAGACCTTCCTGACCAGATACATGGCAAACCCTATTTCTAGAACAAAAGCGCAAGACTTAGATGGCGCCTTGACCCTGACGGAGCTACAACAAGCCATTGCACAATTGAAACCTGGTAAAAGTCCAGGTCCTGACGGGTTTATCACTTCGTACTATAAGTCCTTTAGTGACATCTTAGCACAACCATTTCTACGGGCCTTCAATACTTTAGATACACCAGGGCAGTCCATGCGCCATCTCTCTGAGGCTCATATTACGGTCATACCAAAAGAGAATAAAGACCAAACCTCTCCAGCGAACTACCGTCCGATCTCTCTATTAAACGTTGATCTAAAGATCTTTGCCAAAATCCTGGCCAATCGTCTATTACGCATCATAGATCCCATCGTATCAACAGACCAGGTGGGCTTTGTACCAGGGAGGGAGGCTAGAGACAACACAATAAGGGCCATAAATATTCATCATTGGTTAACTCAAAAACAACAATCTGGCTTCTTTCTATCTTTAGATGCAGAGAAGGCATTTGATAGACTGGCGTGGGATTACATGGAGGCAGTTCTGATTGGACTTGGATTGCCTCCGCGTTTCCTGGCGTTTATCATGTCTCTATATACCACTCCCACAGCTAAAGTGCGAGTTAATGGTCTCCTTTCGAACTCCTTTTCGATAGGTAATGGGACTAGACAAGGATGTCCTTTATCCCCCCTCTTATTTATTCTGACACTGGAACCTTTGTTGAATTGCATCAAACAGAATGATAACATCAAGGGGATTCTGATAAAAGGCAAAATTCATAAAATAGCAGCCTTTGCTGATGACATATTACTTTTCCTAACAGACCCACATATCACTTTACCTAATCTGCTACAAGAATTCAAATTGTTCCAGTATCTGGCTAACTTCAAAATTAACTTCTCTAAATCTCAAGCCCTTAATGTCTCCTTGACCCAAGATGTGTTTAGACAAGCAAAATCGAATTTTCCTTTTACCTGGCAGTCGAAGGCGATCACGTACCTGGGTATCCAATTACCAACTCACCTAACGGAACTTTACGATAAAAACTTCTTACCCCTCTTGCGTAATATCTCCACAGACCTTCAAACTTGGAATAAACCTTGGTTCTCTTGGTTTGGTAGAGCTGCCATTCTCAAGATGAACGTGCTTCCTAGAATATTGTATCTACTGCAAACAATACCAATTAAACTACCATCTTCTTTCTTCGCATCTTATAAAACACTCTGTACCTCCTTTCTTTGGTTTAATAAACGCCCAAGAATTAGCTTTGCCCAACTCACCATGCCCAAAAACGGTGGAGGTATTGGATTGCCTGATATTGCCCGATACTACAGGGCTTGTCACCTAGCAAGGGTAGTAGATTGGACCACGACCCACAATCGTAAAGTTTGGGTTGGTTTGGAGGCAGATTTCTCAACGATACCACTTGCCCCTTCCCCTTGGCTGGAAAAATCTCACATTCCTTCGGAGTTTCGGGAACACCCTCTTATAGGTCCTACCTTAAGCTGTTGCCATCAGTTGTTCCGGAAAAAAGAACTCTCTTCCCCTCCGGGTCCTTTAACTCCGATCAAAATGAATCCAGACTTTCTGCCGGGTATGTCCCGGGCCTTCCTAGCTGGAGATAATTGTCCAGACAACCTGACGGTACGTCACCTTTTCAAAGATAAGAAGTTCTTATCTAGAGAGGACATTATGAAGACATGGCCATCCCTAATATTTACGCCATGGATGTTCAGACAACTTCATCACTTTATACGAAGCTCCCCACATATGCAAGATTATTCAAGGCCACTTACTCCGTATGAGAAACTTTGCTTTACGGACGTCCCCCAGAGACATGTTATATCCAAGCTCTATTCCTATCTGGATACCGCCAATATGTCTCAACCTCGAAAGGCATGTGAGGCTTGGTCGCTCGACCTACAACTGCCATTGTCACCGGAAGATTGGGATCACATCTATGACCATATGCATACAGGTTCCATTTGTGTCTCTACACAAGAAAACAACTATAAATTATATTCTAGATGGTACAGAGTTCCATCCTTGCTTCATAGATTTGATCCTGATGTTTCGGATTTGTGCTGGAGATGTCAACGGGCAAAGGGTACACTCCTACATATATGGTGGGACTGTCCACTGCTGCTGCCCTTTTGGAGAAAAGTGCGAGACTTAGTTTCACAAGTAACCACGCATAATCTAGACTTCACCCCGGCACAATTTTTACTCCACCACTCCTCACTTCCTTTTCGGACTTATCGTAAGTCTCTTGCCTTACACATGATAAACGCGGCAAAACAGTGTATCCCTGTTCACTGGCGATCAAAACAGGTTCCCACTGTGCGGGAGTGGTTTCTTAGGGTCATCAGGATTGCGGAGATGGAGGAGCTGATTTCAGTGGCAAAAGAACACCCCGAGAGATTCAGGAAGACTTGGGCGTGTTGGAAACATTTTCAAACCACCAGTATTTATCGTCTTTATATGAATGAATGAGACGAGATCCAAAACACAAACACCTTTTGAGTTCTCACCTCTAGAATTGCTCCACAGACTGTGTCTACCCGGACTATATCTTACATAAAGGTATAATCTAAGTTACCATAAATAATGCTCCATGATATGATTGGTTGACAGCCACTATTCATTATTTGATCCGCTCCACCCCCCCCCCCCTTTTTTTTTTTTTTTTTATCCCCTTCCTTCTATAATGTTACTCTTCCCACCTCTTTTCACCTGATGTGCCTTTCTCTCTTCTTTTCCTTTCTCCTTTCCTTTCCTACTTTTCTTCACACCTTTTTCTTCTACAAGTAACTACATCTTCTATGAGGGACAGAGTGCCCTTTCACATATAGGTATGATTGTCTTTCACAATAAGAACCCTATATTCCCCGGCTACGGACACAGAAGAACTGTACGCCTTCAGAGGACACATTGTACTACGCTTCATAGTCCCATTATTTGAGTAATCCCTACTCATAAAAGCAGCATCCACTATAATTCTCCAGACTACCTATCATAATCAGCACTGTTATTGGTCTAGTTCATTCATCTACTATAATGTGATCTTTTGTATCAGGGTAATTTATACTTCAAATAAACAATTTATGACCCGTCTGCGCTACGGGAGATTAAGACAGATGTTTATGCACGGACTGTGTTCCGTATCCGTGTATGACTTGTTATGCCTTTCTTATTTCAAAATAAAAACTTTTTTTGGAAGAAAAAAAAAAAAGAAAATGGAAGACATACAAGACCACTGATAATCTCCCTCCATCTGGGGCTCCACGCAAGATCTCACCCCGTGGGGTCAAAGTGATCACAAGAACGGTGAGCAAAAATCCCGGGACCACACGGGGGGACCTAGTGAATGACCTGCAGAGAGCTGGGACCAACGTAACAAAGGCTACCATCAGTAACACACTACGCCGCCAGGGACTCAGATCCTGCAGTGCCAGACGTGTCCCCCTGCTTAAGCCAGTACATGTCCGGGGCCCGTCTGAAGTTTGCTAGAGAGCATTTGGATGATCCAGAAGAGGATTGGGAGAATGTCATATGGTCAGATGAAACCAAAATAGAACTGTTTGGTAGAAACACAACTCGTTGTGTTTGGAGGAGAGAGAATGCTGA
>NW_028320610.1:70000-76126 GCF_062004578.1 Staurois parvus
CAACCAATTATTGTCTCCCGTAAAAATGTCCCAGTCTGTCCCCCCCTTATGTATTATACATGGAGATCATATCCCCCCTTATGTATTATACATGGAGATCATATCCCCCCTTATGTATTATACATGGAGATCATATCCCCCCTTATGTATTATACATGGAGATCATATCCCCCCCTTATGTATTATACATGGAGATCATATCCCCCCTTATGTATTATACATGGAGATCATATCCCCCCTTATGTATTATACATGGAGATCATATCCCCCCTTATGTATTATACATGGAGATCATATCCCTCCTTATGTATTATACATGGAGATCATATCCCTCCTTATGTATTATACATGGAGATCATATCCCCCCTTATGTATTATACACTGAGATCATATCCCCCCTTATGTATTATACATGGAGATCATATCCCTCCTTATGTATTATACATGGAGATCATATCCCCCCCTTATGTATTATACATGGAGATCATATCCCCCTTATGTATTATACATGGCGATTATATCCCCCCTTATGTATTATACATGGAGATCATATCCCCCCTTATGTATTATACATGGAGATCATATCCCCCCTTATGTATTATACATGGAGATCATATCCCCCCTTATGTATTATACATGGAGATCATATCCCCCTTATGTATTATACATGGAGATCATATCCCCCCCTTATGTATTATACATGGTGATCATATCCCCCCTTATGTATTATACATGGAGATCATATCCCCCCTTATGTATTATACATGGAGATCATATCCCCCCCTTATGTATTATACATGGAGATCATATCCCCCTTATGTATTATACATGGTGATCATATCCCCCCCTTATGTATTATACATGGAGATCATATCCCCCTTATGTATTATACATGGAGATCATATCCCCCTTATGTATTATACATGGAGATCATATCCCCCCCCTTATGTATTATACATGGAGATCATATCCCCCCTTATGTGTTATACATGGTGATCATATCCCCCCCTTATGTATTATACATGGAGATCATATCCCCCCTTATGTATTATACATGGAGATCATATCCCCCCTTATGTAATATACATGGAGATCATACCCCCCCCCTTATGTCTTATGCATGGAGATCATATCCCCCCCTTATGTATTATACATGGTGATCATATCCCCCCTTATGTATTATACATGGAGATCATATCCCCCCCCTTATGTATTATACATGGAGATCATATCCCCCCCTTATGTATTATACATGGTGATCATATCCCCCCTTATGTATTATACATGGTGATCATATCCCCCCCTTATGTATTATACATGGAGATCATATCCCCCTTATGTATTATACATGGAGATCATATCCCCCCTTATGTATTATACATGGGGATCATATCCCCCCCTTATGTATTATACATGGAGATCATATCCCCCCCTTATGTATTATACATGGTGATCATATCCCCCCTTATGTATTATACATGGTGATCATATCCCCCCCTTATGTATTATACATGGAGATCCATATCCCCCTTATGTATTATACATGGAGATCATATCCCCCCTTATGTATTATACATGGAGATCATATCCCCCCTTATGTATTATACATGGAGATCATATCCCCCCCTTATGTATTATACATGGAGATCATATCCCCCCTTATGTATTATACATGGAGATCATATCCCCCCTTATGTATTATACATGGAGATCATATCCCCCCCTTATGTATTATACATGGAGATCATATCCCCCCTTATTTATTATACATGGAGATCATATCCCCCTTATGTATTATACATGGAGATCATATCCCCCTTTATGTATTATACATGAAGATCATATCCCCCCTTATGTATTATACATGGAGATCATATCCCCCCCTTATGTATTATACATGGAGATCATATCCCCCCCTTATGTATTATACATGGAGATCATATCCCCCCCTTATGTATTATACATGGAGATCATATCCCCCCCTTATGTATTATACATGGAGATCATATCCCCCCTTATGTATTATACATGGAGATCATATCCCCCCTTATGTATTATACATGGAGATCATATCCCCCCTTATGTATTATACATGGAGATCATATCCCTCCTTATGTATTATACATGGAGATCATATCCCTCCTTATGTATTATACATGGAGATCATATCCCCCCTTATGTATTATACACTGAGATCATATCCCCCCTTATGTATTATACATGGAGATCATATCCCTCCTTATGTATTATACATGGAGATCATATCCCCCCCTTATGTATTATACATGGAGATCATATCCCCCTTATGTATTATACATGGCGATTATATCCCCCCTTATGTATTATACATGGAGATCATATCCCCCCTTATGTATTATACATGGAGATCATATCCCCCCTTATGTATTATACATGGAGATCATATCCCCCCTTATGTATTATACATGGAGATCATATCCCCCTTATGTATTATACATGGAGATCATATCCCCCCCTTATGTATTATACATGGTGATCATATCCCCCCTTATGTATTATACATGGAGATCATATCCCCCCTTATGTATTATACATGGAGATCATATCCCCCCCTTATGTATTATACATGGAGATCATATCCCCCTTATGTATTATACATGGTGATCATATCCCCCCCTTATGTATTATACATGGAGATCATATCCCCCTTATGTATTATACATGGAGATCATATCCCCCTTATGTATTATACATGGAGATCATATCCCCCCCCTTATGTATTATACATGGAGATCATATCCCCCCTTATGTGTTATACATGGTGATCATATCCCCCCCTTATGTATTATACATGGAGATCATATCCCCCCTTATGTATTATACATGGAGATCATATCCCCCCTTATGTAATATACATGGAGATCATACCCCCCCCCTTATGTCTTATGCATGGAGATCATATCCCCCCCTTATGTATTATACATGGTGATCATATCCCCCCTTATGTATTATACATGGAGATCATATCCCCCCCCTTATGTATTATACATGGAGATCATATCCCCCCCTTATGTATTATACATGGTGATCATATCCCCCCTTATGTATTATACATGGTGATCATATCCCCCCCTTATGTATTATACATGGAGATCATATCCCCCTTATGTATTATACATGGAGATCATATCCCCCCTTATGTATTATACATGGGGATCATATCCCCCCCTTATGTATTATACATGGAGATCATATCCCCCCCTTATGTATTATACATGGTGATCATATCCCCCCTTATGTATTATACATGGTGATCATATCCCCCCCTTATGTATTATACATGGAGATCATATCCCCCTTATGTATTATACATGGAGATCATATCCCCCCTTATGTATTATACATGGAGATCATATCCCCCCTTATGTATTATACATGGAGATCATATCCCCCCCTTATGTATTATACATGGAGATCATATCCCCCTTATGTATTATACATGGAGATCATATCCCCCCTTATGTATTATACATGGAGATCATATCCCCCCCTTATGTATTATACATGGAGATCATATCCCCCCTTATTTATTATACATGGAGATCATATCCCCCTTATGTATTATACATGGAGATCATACCCCCCTTTATGTATTATACATGAAGATCATATCCCCCCTTATGTATTATACATGGAGATCATATCCCCCCCTTATGTATTATACATGGAGATCATATCCCCCCCTTATGTATTATACATGGAGATCATATCCCCCCTTATGTATTATACATGGAGATCATATCCCCCCTTATGTATTATACATGGAGATCATATCCCCCCCTTATGTATTATACATGGAGATCATATCCCCCCCTTATGTATTATACATGGAGATCATATCCCCCCCTTATGTATTATACATGGAGATCATATCCCCCCTTATGTATTATACATGGAGATCATATCCCCCTTATGTATTATACATGGAGATCATATCCCCCCTTATGTATTATACATGGAGATCATATCCCCCCCTTATGTATTATACATGGAGATCATATACACCCCTTATGTATTATACATGGTGATCATATCCCCCCTTATGTATTATACATGGAGATCATATCCCCCCTTATGTATTATACATGGAGATCATATCCCCCCTTATGTATTATACATGGAGATCATATCCCCCCCTTATGTATTATACATGGTGATCATATCCCCCCCTTATGTATTATACATGGAGATCATACCCCCCCCTTATGTATTATACATGGAGATCATATCCCCCCTTATGTATTATACATGGAGATCATTGAAAGGATCTAGATAACTTCCATTTTGTATTATGTTCGCCATTTTAAGTATTAAGTTAGCTTTTTGCAGAAATATTAGAAGTTTAATGAAACTGTTTTGGTTGTTCAAGGATGTATCAACAGGAGCTAACATGACCCTGACAATGTCTTTGTCTGGCTGTTTTTCCAGAAAGTTAGCCAAAACAATTTGTACCAAGAAATGTATATGTTATGTTTCATGTAGTTAGCTCATGATGGAAAGTTACAAGTTACAGTTTTGAAACTCGCTCCCCCCTCCCTTATTATTATCTGTAGTCTATATAATCTTATTAATGTCTAATAAACTTTGAACATCTCTGAACATAAGCTGTCGTTATTTCCGTGTTCAAGGGGTGTTCCCAGAATTCTGCTGATAAACCAGGAATCTCTCCACAGACCGGGGGTCTCTGAGGGGAAAAGAAAATCATTCCTTTCAATCATATCCCCCCCTTATGTATTATACATGGAGATAATAGAGGGGATCAGTTCCAATAATTGTCCCCCACCCCCACCATGCTGATCACCCTCCCCGTCCACATCTGATTAACCCAGCTGCCTGGCACCTGTGCTGGCCTGGGCCCCGTACAGGAGGACTGGTGGTACCCCCTGATCCACGACCCTGTGAGGCACAGCAAGGGACCAGGGGGTTGACACTCCTAAGAGTGTTGACTTCAGAAAAAAAAACCTCAGTTTTCTATCCACTTACATTCGGATTGTTCCAGCCAGTAGACTTTACCTTACACATTAGCCGTGTGTGGGGAACTGTGTCCAAGTATACCACGTCCACTGCCACCCCTCTGTCCAAGTATACCACGTCCACCGCCACCCCTCTGTCCAAGTATACCAAGTCCACCGTCACCCCTCGGTCCAAGTATACCACGTCCACCATCACCCCTCTGTCCAAGTATACCAAGTCCACCGCCACCCCTCTGTCCAAGTATACCACGTCCACCATCACCCCTCTGTCCAAGTATACCACGTCCACCGCCACCCCTCTGTCCAAGTATACCACGTCCACCGCCACCCCTCGGTCCAAGTATACCACGTCCACCATCACCCCTCTGTCCAAGTATACCAAGTCCACCGCCACCCCCTCTGTCCAAGTATACCACGTCCAACCCAACCCCTCTGTCCAAGTATACCACGTCCACCGCCACCCCTCTGTCCAAGTATACCACGTCCACCGCCACCCCCCGGTCCAAGTATACCACGTTCACCGCCACCCTCTGTCCAAGTATACCACGTCCACCGCCACCCCTCTGTCCAAGTACACCTCATCACACTCTCCATCAACTATGTCTTCCTTCACACTCGCTGTGAGATCACTTCTCACATAGAGACAGACACCACCACCTCTCCTATTAACATGTCTCTCCGAAAGAGAACCTAGCCAGGAATATGAAGTCATGTGAGGAATGAAGCCAAGATTCAGCAATACCAATCCAATCCTAGTTCTGTTCATTCACCGAACCTTCCAACTCACCTATTGTGCTGGGCACACTTCTGGCATTGGGGAACAAACACTTTCATTCACTGACACCTTGTTCATTCACTGACACCTTGTTCATTCACCGACACATTGTTCATTCACCGACACCTTGTTCACACGGATTTTCCATATTTTTTATTCTCATACAAATGATACCAATTCCACTGGTTGTTTGTAACATGGAACCTTCTTATCTGCCATAGCCCTCCCCCCATCTTTCCCCATTCCACCCCCCAATAAGTACTGACCCCGGTCTGATCTGTCTACCCCCTTATAATCAAATTCTCCCTCCCCCTCCATCCTAGTTTATATACTCTTCCA
>NW_028320611.1:0-73607 GCF_062004578.1 Staurois parvus
GGGTCCGGGGAGAGCGGATATAGTGAATGCGGGGTCCGGGGAGAGCGGATATAGTGAATGCCGGGTTCGGGGAGAGCGGATATAGTGAATGCGGGGTCCGGGGAGACCGGATATAGTGAATGCGGGGTCCGGGGAGACCGGATATAGTGAATGCGGGGTCCGGGGAAGAGCGGATATAGTGAATGCGGGGTCCGGTGAGAGCGGATATAGTGAATGCGGGGTCCGGGGAGAGCGGATATAGTGAATGCGGGGTCCGGGGAGAGCGGATATAGTGAATGCGGGGTCCGGGGAGAGCGGATATAGTGAATGCGGGGTCCGGTGAGAGCGGATATAGTGAATACGGGGTCCGGGGAGAGCGGATATAGTGAATGCGGGGTCCGGGAGAGCGGATATAGTGAATGCGGGGTCCGGGGAGAGCGGATATAGTGAATGCGGGGTCCGGGGAGAGCGGATATAGTGAATACGGGGTCCGGGGAGAGCGGATATAGCGGATATACCCCAGGTCTGAAGAAGGAGCCTATTGAGCATGCTCCGAAATGCATTACCGCCCCTTCTCCTCTTACATCCGACTCTGCACTCCAAGCTTCATTTTGATGCACAGGCACATCCTTGACTCTACTTTCCTGATCCTTTAGACAGAGTTTGCTGCTGGACGGCTGGATGTCCCACCTGGATCTTAATACATCACACGATGAGTCTTTTTAACTATGTATCTTGTAAGTGGCAATGTATCCATTGTTTACTGAATAAATTGTCAGTACTGCACTTAGAGGCGCCTTCCTCTCTTTTTCTTGTTACTGCATAGAGCCTTGCTTCCACTCTAAGAAGAGCTGCCTCAGTGTTACTGCTCCCATCCATCCATCCATCCCTGATAGCCACCTGGCACCTTTTTCCTACAGCTACAGAGGTTGGGCTCCAACAAGCCGCCCTATATAATATACATAACAAATATATAACCCTGTGCCGGATCACGTACATGTATGTGATCCAGCTCTTCCAGGTAGGAGGTGCGCACATTCACTACAGCACATGCCGATCTTCAACACATGTGTTAACCATTTGGCAATTGCCTACCGCAGACATACTGTGGCAGAGTGGCCACCCTGTGCCAGATCATTTACATAAACGTACAAAACGTGTGAAAAAATGCACAAAAACCCTATGCTCAGGTGTGAACGGGGCCTTTGTGCCACTGGGGGGCTGAAAGGGGAAGTTAGTTCCCGCCCAGTGTCAGTTAGTGTCAGATTGCCCACCGCACTATCACAGTCCCACTATAAGTCACTGATTACCGTCATTATTAATATAAAAAAAATTCCACTATCTATACTGTGGTTTTTAGATGCTATAACTTTCATGCAAACCAATCAATATACATTTAAAGAGTTCCACCTGAAAAAAAAAAAGTCAGCAGCTACAAAAATACAGACACTTACCTGTCCCTCGATCCAGCGGTGTCCTCACCACCGCTGGTTTCACCAGCAGTCTTCTCTCCCTGGCACCGGCATCCTCAGTGTGCGGCTTCACAGCCGGGTGCCTACTGCGCATGCGCGAAAGTGCTGTGCTTTGTGAATGACCTTGTAGTCTTCTGGGACCTGTCACGTGTCCCAGAAGACTACAGGGAGGGGGAAAGGACAACTTCCGCTTCCGATCGCCTAGGCCAGGGGTAGGCAACCTTCGGCTCTCCAGCTGTTGCAGGACTACAAGTTCCATCATGCCTCTGCAAGTCATAGCTGTAACTCAGTTTTGTAATGTTGCAATGCCTCATGGGAAAAGTAGTTCCACAACCAGCTAGAGAGCCACAGTTTGCCTACCCCTGGCCTAGGCGATCACAGCAGACGTGGGAACAGGTACCTGTCAAATTCGGTTATCCGCTCCCCAAAGGTGCCAATCCTTAATGGGGAGCGGGGCGATAAAGGCTTAAAGCGGAACGTCGCCTTTTAGGTGGAGCTCCGCTTTAATGTGATCTCTCTTTTTACCAAAGGCATGTAGCAGAAATCATTTTGGCCTAAAATTATGAATACAATTTTTTAATTGTGTATGTTTTATAGCAGAAACTAAGAAAAAATAATGTTTTTTTTTCAAAATGTTCTGTCTTTTTTTGTTTATATAATACAAATTAAAAAAAACCCAGTGGTGATCAAATACCACCAAAAGAAAAGCTCTATTAAAAAAATGATCTAAATTTCGTTTGGGTACAGTGTTACATGACCATGGAACAGGGGCGGACTGACCATTCGAGCACTCGGGCACTGCCCCGAGGGCCCACGGTCAGTAGGGGGCCCCATGAAAGGCCCCTGGTACCTTTTTATAAGCTTTTTTGGGTGTGCTTTAAGTGTGGGCAAGGAAACAGGGGCCCCATGATCCCCTATTGCCCGGGGGCCCCATGAGTTGTCAGTCCGCCCCTGCCATGGAATTAAAGTAGCGCAGTGCTAAATAGCAAAAAACTGGCCTGGTTATGAAGGGGGCAAACGTAAGGACTAAACTGAAGTTTTCATCTTGCGAAAGTGGTTTATGTGCCACTAGAGGGCAGTCCTAGCCGCTCAGTCAATGAAGCGTTGCACTGACAGATTAGCGCAGCCCTGGGGGTCTGTTGGTTTAGGGTTACAGGCTGGGGGGGGGGTGCTCATGAATTATTTCCACCTCTGTTGACACCAGTATGATTCTATACCAAGCCCCAGGCTGTAGTTGCAGCCCTGATCAGATAACAAGTGCAAAGGTTTCCTCCAACACTTCCCGTCTGTGTTCATTGTAACTGCAATATGATTTTATCACCAAAACCACTACATGCAACACGGTTCCGCTTCACGCATTTCCTTGTATATCAGCTCACAGCCGGTGTGATTATTGTTATCCTCCAGCAGATCGGCTTCAGCGAGGCCTCCCCTAACCGTCAAACAGGTATGGCAGGGGGTTAGGCCTACTCCAATCTTTCCGCATTCATTTTATGTCTCGAGGAAGATCTTCAAGGTCATTCTAAATCTCCATATTTATTTATAAAGATATGAAAGCAGAAATAAACCCACCGATTTACCGGTTTCCCAAAACAGTTACATTCGAGGCATGTCGTGAGTGATGGCTGTCACAGTTGCTTGTACTCTCAACTGAACTGTCAAGCCATCAAATGATGGGTGTCATAACTGATCACATGGGCAGCAGCTTGGCAACTGCAGATCAAACTGATGCTAACATGGCAGCTTCCTTGGCTGTAAAGGTTAGGAGGGTTTAGTTCCGCTTTAACTAAATCAGTAACTCTAAAGGCTTGATGTCAGGGATCCCCGCGATCCGTCCCTCGATGGTCCCGGCGCAGGCGCACTGCTCCTCCCAGTACACGGGCACTAGGTCCGGGCCGGCCGCGGCGTTCGAGTTCGCGCATGCGCAGTAGAAGCCGCGGCCGCCCGCTGGGCACCAATGGCAGCGCAGGGCGGGATATTTAAAGGTCCCTGAGCTGTCATTTCGTTGCCTTCTGGTCTTACCTGCATTCCTGATCCTGTGAACCTGTATACTGTAAGTTATTGACCCGGATTGCTCTTGACCTTGCTGATTTCTCCTGCCCAGACCCTTGCTTGCCTGACCTCTCTCCCTGGATGCTCCTCTGTAGATCTGACCTCCTGTTGCTGACCTGGCGTGTGACCCGACGATTCTCTGCCTGCTCCCTTGTACCTTACCGTCCTCTACATTACCGACTCGGCCTGTCTGACTACGCACTTGCTCAGCCATCCATCCATCCATCCCATCAGGGTCACCCGACCTCCTCACATTTGGCTCTCCCGGGTTGGAACCCCTGGCGGACACCCCTACCACTGACAGGTGTGCTCAGTAGAGGCGACCTGGTCTCAGGGTACTACAAGTCCATCCCCACCATCAGGGGCCCTGGTGAACAAGTACCCTGGGGCTTAGATTCCGCGCTCTGGGCACGCCTGACCGGTGGAGTGCTAGTGGTGCCGCTCGGCGGTCCCTCACAGTACCAGAAGGCCATGACTGAGCCTCGAGGAGGACTCACCCCGTTGGACGAGGTGTGCAGGCACCTGTCTACCCTGACGCAAGCTGTAAACACATTACAGGACAGATGTCTGCAGATCGAGAATCGGTTTCAGGCCTGCACCATATCTGTTCCTGTTTCACAGGCCCCGGCTCCTGCACCTCCAGTCGCAGCAGCCCACGAGCCGGCTCCTGGGCCTCCCACATCACTCCCTATGGCGGAACCCCGAGTACCCTTACCCGAGCGCTTCCATGGGGATCGCACACGTTTTCGGTCATTTCGTGACTCTTGTCTTCTCTTTTTTGAACTACAGCCACGGACCTTTTTGACAGAGTCAGTGAAAGTGGGGTTTGTGTCTCCCTGCTGCAGGGTGAACCCCAAGACTGGGCCCACCGACTAAGGGGAAACAATGACCCTCACCTGATTTCGGTCGACAGCTTCTTTAACGCTATGGCCATCTTATATGATGACCCACAACGGGCGGCCTCGGCCGAGGCCACGTTATACACACTCCGACAAGGTCGGCGGACGGCTGAGGAATACGCCTCTGACTTTAGGCGCTGGATGGGTGACACTCGTTGGAACGAGTTCGCCCTTTTACACCAGTTTCGTATGGGCCTATCTGAGGCTCTGAAAGACGAGCTCGCCCGGGTAGAGGTGCCCGAGATATTAGAGGACTTGATTGCACTCACTATTAAAATTGACCGTAGGCTACGGGAGCGCAGATTGGAGAGGTCTGGTCAGGGTCGCGGAAATCCCTGGGGGTCATTTCAGGGATCCGGTCAACATACTAGGCCAAGCATCCAGAACCTGCCGGCTGAAGATGCCCCCGAACCCATGCAGCTAGGCCTGGCTCGGCCTAAACTATCGCCTGAGGAACGCCAGCGCAGACGCTCCCAGAATCTGTGCCTGTACTGCGGCGAAGCTGGTCACATGGTGCGTTCCTGCCCGCAGAAACTGAGTAAGTTCACTTCATCTTCTTTATCTGTTGGCGATATGACCCCGTCCCAGTACTTAGTTGTTCCCCTCTCCTTTCAGCTTTCCGAAAGGACCGTGGAGGTGTCGGCCATAGTTGATTCGGGGGCATGCAGCTGTTTTGTGGATATCAATTTTGCTCACCAGCAGGGTATTCCCCTCCGCCCAAAGGAGAAGGGGTTTCATATCTTTTTAGCTGATGGTTCCCGGATAAAGTCAGGAGTAGTCAACCGGGAGACCCCTTCCATTATGACTTCCATTGCCGGTCAGCACCGGGAACTCCTCCGCCTGGATGCTATTGCATCACCCCTTTTCCCAGTCATTCTGGGGCTCCCTTGGTTGCGGGCCCATAACCCCCAAATTGACTGGGAAACTGGGGTTGTCTCGTTCCCTTCCCCATATTGTCGGGAACTGTGTCGAACTTCGGGCCCGGGGGTCCCCCAGGTTCTTTTGTGCTCTGAGGGGGATGACAGCCTGAAACAAGTGGTTCCTGCAGCCTATCACAAGTTCCTTGACGTGTTCAGTGAACGGGGAGCAGATGCTCTACCCCCCCACCGCCCATATGACTGTCCAATTGATCTGTTGCCCGGTTCTGAAATCCCGTTCGGACGAATTTTTCCCCTTTCTGAGCTGGAATTAGGGACCCTGAAGGACTATATTGAGGATAGCCTCCGTAAGGGATTCATCCGTCCCTCCACTTCCCCAGCAGGTGCAGGGATCTTCTTTGTAGAAAAGAAGGACAAGACTTTGAGGCCATGCATTGACTATCGGGAGCTGAATAGGGTCACCATTAAAAATCGTTACCCATTACCTCTGGTACCTGAATTGTTCCAGAGCTTAAAGGCTGCGGTAGTATTTACCAAGTTGGACTTAAGGGGAGCCTACAATTTGGTTCGCATAAGGGAGGGGGATGAGTGGAAGACGGCCTTCCGCACCCGATTCGGCCATTTTGAATACCTGGTCATGCCTTTCGGGTTATGCAATGCGCCAGCCACCTTCCAGCACTTTGTAAACGACATCTTTAGGGACTTCCTGGACATCTTTGTCATCGTCTACTTAGACGACATTTTGATTTTCTCATCCTCCCTGGGGGAGCACAGGGTACATGTAACAAAGGTGTTGGGGCGGTTGCGGCAGCACGGGTTGTACGCTAAAGCAGAGAAATGCTGCTTTGAACAGGCTAGCGTTACATTCCTGGGTCTGATTATCTCCACCACGGGGGTCGCAATGGACCCTCAGAAGGTCTCAGCGATCCTAGATTGGCCTGAACCCACGGACAGGAAAAGTGTCCAACGTTTTATTGGGTTCGCAAATTTCTACCGGAAGTTCATCAAGAACTTCTCGGGTCTGGTCTCCCCTATCACTCAATTAACTAAGCTTGGGACGCGATTCAGATGGACGCCCGAGGCACAGGAAGCCTTTGAGGCACTAAAAAGGTTATTTACCTCGGCACCCATTCTGGGTCATCCCGACGCCTCCCTGCCCTACATCTTAGAAGTAGATGCATCTGAAAACGCGGTTGGCTCCATCCTTTCCCAGCGGAAGGGCGCCAAGGAATTACTTCACCCAGTAGCATTCTTTTCACGGAAACTTACCCCGGCGGAGAGGAACTACGACATTGGGGATCGCGAGCTACTGGCTATCAAAACCGCTTTAGAGGAATGGAGGTACCTGCTGGAAGGTGCCTCCCATCCCATCCTGATATTCACGGACCACAAGAACCTGGAATATCTGAGGACGGCCAAACGTCTACGCCCACGACAAGCAAGATGGGCATTGTTTTTCTCGAGGTTCCAGTTCCACATCACATACAGGCCCGGCTCGAAAAACACGAAGCCTGACGCATTGTCGCGCATGTATGAGGACACCAAGGAGATCCCAGTGCCCGACACTATTCTTCCGGCAGGGAATTTCTTGGCCCTTCAGACAAACCTTCGCTCCGAGATCCTGAGGGCGTCCACAGCAATGTCTACCTCCGATGGGGCCCCCCTCCAGAACAAGGAGGGACTCCTATGGAGGGAGGACCGGATTGTGGTGCCAGAGGATGCCCGAACCTTAGTCTTGGGACATTGCCATGACCACCCACTGGCAGGACATTTTGGACCGGTCAAGACCCTGGAACTTCTCCGGCGTTCCTTCTGGTGGCCGGACATGGCCAAGGATTGTAAGATCTACGTGGGCTCCTGTGCCATCTGCCAGCGGAACAAGCCTTCAAGGAACAAGGCATGGGGCCTGCTACGTCCATTGCCCATCCCTGAACGGCCCTGGCAGAGAATCTCCATGGACTTCATAGTCGAGCTCCCTCCTTCGCTGGATCACACAGCAATCCTCGTGGTTGTGGACCGCTTATCCAAGATGGCCCATTTCATCCCTTTACGGAAGACTCCATCTGCAGCCGAGACGGCACAAGTCTTTATTCGAGAGATCGTTAGACTGCATGGGGTTCCCGAAGACATCGTCTCGGACCGAGGGGTGCAGTTTACCTCGCGGTTTTGGAGGGCGCTGTGCAAAGCCCTGGATATCAAGCTGTCTCTTTCCTCGGCATTTCACCCTCAGACCAATGGCCAGACCGAGAGGACCAATCAGACCCTGGAGCAATACCTGCGATGCTACACATCATTCTCTCAGGACGACTGGGCGCCACTCCTCCCTTTGGCAGAATTCGCGTACAACAACGCTTGCCATTCAGCAACTGGGCAGTCCCCGTTCTTCGCCAACTATGGGTTTCATCCGGTCTTCCTCCCGGACTTGGTCCCGGAATGCCCGATTCCAGCGACGCAGGATGCACTGACCTTCTTCACCTCCAACAATAAGAAATTACAGGAAGCCATCCGTCAAGCCCAAGAAGACTATAAGAAGGCTTTCAATAGGAAGCGAAGAGGGAACCTGGTGTTGCAGCCCGGAGAGAAGGTTTGGCTGGCTACGTCAAACTTGAGGATGCTTTGCCCGTCGAAGAAGTTGGGACCTAAATTCATAGGCCCTTTTTGCATCAAACGGATGGTCAATGAGGTGGCCTATGAACTTGTTCTCCCTGACACACTCAAGATCCACCCTGTCTTCCACGTGTCCCTGTTGAAACCGGTAGTCCCTGATGCCTTCCCGGAACGGGAATCCAGGCCCCCGGAGGCCGTAACGGTTGAAGAGGAAGAGGAATTTGAGGTGGAGGCAATCTTGAAGTGCCGTCGAAGGGGGGGCCAGACCCAATTTCTCATCAAGTGGAAGGGCTACGGCCCTGAGGACAATTCGTGGGAACCAGCCCATAATGTCCATGCACCTAGGCTTGTCCGGAGGTTTCTTTGTGATCACCCGTGGTGGAGAGATCGGGTGGGCATCCGGAGGTTGCCCGTAGGGGGGGGGCAATGTCAGGGATCCCCGCGATCCGTCCCTCGATGGTCCCGGCGCAGGCGCACTGCTCCTCCCAGTACACGGGCACTAGGTCCGGGCCGGCCGCGGCGTTCGAGTTCGCGCATGCGCAGTAGAAGCCGCGGCCGCCCGCTGGGCACCAATGGCAGCGCAGGGCGGGATATTTAAAGGTCCCTGAGCTGTCATTTCGTTGCCTTCTGGTCTTACCTGCATTCCTGATCCTGTGAACCTGTATACTGTAAGTTATTGACCCGGATTGCTCTTGACCTTGCTGATTTCTCCTGCCCAGACCCTTGCTTGCCTGACCTCTCTCCCTGGATGCCCCTCTGTAGATCTGACCTCCTGTTGCTGACCTGGCGTGTGACCCGACGATTCTCTGCCTGCTCCCTTGTACCTTACCGTCCTCTACATTACCGACTCGGCCTGTCTGACTACGCACTTGCTCAGCCATCCATCCATCCATCCCATCAGGGTCACCCGACCTCCTCACATTTGGCTCTCCCGGGTTGGAACCCCTGGCGGACACCCCTACCACTGACAGGTGTGCTCAGTAGAGGCGACCTGGTCTCAGGGTACTACAAGTCCATCCCCACCATCAGGGGCCCTGGTGAACAAGTACCCTGGGGCTTAGATTCCGCGCTCTGGGCACGCCTGACCGGTGGAGTGCTAGTGGTGCCGCTCGGCGGTCCCTCACACTTGAGTTTTTTTCAAGAAAAAATAACAACTTACCTGCTGTGTGCAGTGGTGTTGCACAAAGCAACTCCATTCCTCCTCTTCTCGGGTCTCCCGCAGGCTCTCCTGGCTCCTCCCTCCTGTCGGGTGCCCCCACATCAAGCAGCTTGCTATGGGGGCACCCGCTGCTCTGTGTGTCCATTCTCGCTGAACCCTGCCCCTTCTCTCTTCTCATTGGCTCACTGGCTGTGATTGACAGCAGTGGGAGCCAATGGCTCCTACTTCTGTTTCAGCCAATGAGAAGAGGGAGTCCTGGGATAGCCGAGACTCCAGTGCAGATCGCTGGGGCTTAGGTGAGTATTAGGGGGTCTGGGGGGGATGTTGCACACAGAAGGTTTTTTACCTTGCATGAAGGTAAAGAAACCTTGAGCCTTCAGAAGAGGGGTGTCAAACTGGCAGCCCTCCAGCTGTTGCAAAACTACAAGTCCCATCATGCCTCTGCCTCTTGGAGTCATGCTTGTAACTGTCAATCTTGCAGTGCCTCATGGGACTTGTAGTTTGGCAACAGCTGGCAGGCCACCAGTTTGACACCTGTGCTTTAGAATCACTTAAATGTACAGCCCTGGCCAAAAGTTTTGAGAATGACACAAATATTCCTTTACCTGCAAGGAAACACGTGTAGTCATCATTGCTTTGCACAAAAAGGGACTCACAAGCAAGGATATGGCTGCTACTGAGATTGCACCTAAACCAGCCATTTGTCGGATCACCAAGAACTTCAAGGAGAGAGGATCAATTGTTGCGAAGAAGGCTTCAGTACTTCCAAGAAAGTCCAGCAAGAGCCAGGACCATCTCCTCAAGTTGGTTCAGCTGTGGGATCGGGGCACCACCAGTGCAGAGCTTGCTCAGGAATGGCAGCAGGCAGGTGTGGGTGCACAGTGAGAAGACTTTTGGAAGATGGCCTGGTGTCAAGAAGGGCAGCAAAGAAGTAACTTCTCTCCAGGAAAAACATCAGGGACAGAGTGATATTCTGCAAAAGGTCCATGGATTGGACTGCTGAGGACTGGGGGAAAGTCATTTTCTCTGATGAATCACCTTTTCTGATTGTTTGGGGCATCTGAGAAAAAACCTTGTCCAGAGAAGAAAAGGTGAGCGCTACCAGCAGTCCTGTGTCATGCCAACAGTAAAGCATTCTGACACCATTCATGTGCGGGGTTGCTTCTCAGCCAAGGGAGTGGGCTCACTCACAATTCTGTCTAAGAACACAACCATGAATAAAGAATGGTCCAAAAACATCCTCCTAGAGCAACTTCTCCCAACCAACCAAGAACAGATTGGTGATGAACAATGCCTTTTCCAGCATGATGGAGCACCTGGCCATAAGGCAAAAGTGATAACTAAGTGGCTTGGGGAACTAAACATTGACAATTTGGGTCCATGGCCAGGAAACTCCCCAGACCTTAATCCCATTGAGAACTTGTGGTCAATCCTCAAGAGGCCGGTAAACAAAAAAAACCCCACAAATTCTGACAAACTCCAAACATCGATTATGCAAGAATGGGCTGCCATCAGCCAGGATGTGGCCCAGATGTTGACTGACAGCATGCCAGGGCCAATTGCAGAAGTCCTGAAGAAGAAGGGACAACTCTGCAAATATTGCCTCTTTGCATAAATTTCATGTCATTGTCAGTAGAAGCCATTGACACTTATGAAATGCTTGTAATTATACTTCAGTATACCATAGTGACAATGGACAAAAAGACCTAAAAACACTGAAACAGCAGACTTTGTGAAAATTAATATTTGTGTCATTCTCAAAAATTTGGCCAGGGCTGCAAACCTGTTTTTGGCTCAGACTGGGCAAAGTAATGGGTTCTATGAGTAGCAGATTCCACAGGAACTTACCATGCCTTGCTGGAAATGGAAGTGAAAGGGAATATCCCCCAGTTGCCAGCAACATTCGCTTTTAAAGTGACTCTTTAAAGTTTTTAAAATATCTGAAGCAAGGACACCTGTTACACTTCCAATTCATACAGGGTTACCAGTACCTTCAGGATTTCCTGGTTTTCCAGGGAACCAGTTCATGCACTGGTAAGTGTGCATCATCTTGTGCTGACGGCGCTGGGCATGTTCTCTTACCAGAAGCGCATTTAAGCTCCAGTCTTTGAAGCTGCCTGCTTCGACCTCTGTATGAACTTGACTACTCTCTTGCCTGTTGCCTTCTCAACATCTGCCTGGACCCGACTGCTATCTTGCCTGCCACCTGCTGCCTGCCTCAACCTTTGCCTGTACCTGACTACTCTCATGCTTGCCACCTGCCTTGACCTCTGTATGGCTGTGACCACTCTCTTACTTGCTCCCTTCCTGGATCTCTGCTTGGACCTACCTACTCTCTTGCATTCACTGATCTCTGCCTGACCTGACTACTTTCTTGCCTGCTGCCTGCTTCAACTTCTGCCTGGAGCTGACTTCTATCTTGCCTGCCACATGCTGCCTGCCTCGACCTATGCCTGTAAATGACTACTCTCATGCTTGCCGCCTGCCTTAACCTCTGTATGGCTGTGACTACTCTCTTGCTTGCTGTCTGCCTGGATCTCTGCCTGGACCTGACTACTCTCTTGTCTGCTGCCTTCCTCATTTTCTGCCTAGACCTGACCACTCTTCTGCCTGACCTAACTACTTTCTTGTCTGCTGCCTGCTTCAACCTTTGCCTGAACCTGACTATTCTCTTGCCTGCTGCCTGTTTCAACCACTGCCTGACCTGACTGCTCTTTCCTGCCACCTGCTGCCTGCCTCGACCTCTGCTTGGACCTGACTAACCTCTTGCTTGCTGCCTGCCTTGACCCCTGTATCTTTCTAATTCCTGGTCTCCTTCTGATCATTGTGGTTCCTACCCCTGGCCTCTACATCATGACAGGAAATGACGTACTTGCCAGAAAACGGAACCACAGTGTGTCAGAAGATCCAAAACATAAAAACATTCAATAGGAGTCCCAGGCCGAATGGTAAAGTGTAAATCATTTTAATTATTTATATTATGATCACATAAAACATCCCAAAGTATACCTTATGGCGCGGATCCAAGCTATGGATGGAAGGAAAAGAATCACCCCACCGGCAAGTGAGAAGAGGGGAGCATGAGTCCGAGCGATTCCAGTGTCAGCCAATACAAGTGAAGGGATGGACGCTGCTCAACCGACCTCAGGAGTCCAATGTTAAGGAATGGCCTCAGCCGCTGTACTGGCCACACCCTATGGCGAGTTTCACCCCACCCACGGGGTTTGGTACCTCTCTGACCAAGCCCCGGTGGTGCAGGGCAAAATACATCGGAGGGAGTGGCCAGTATGGCTGCTGAAGCCATTCCTTAACATTGGACTCCTGGGGCCAATGCGTTTCAGGGGCCAACAGCACCCCCACTTCATTAGGGCTCAGTGAACTATGACAGGGCTCAGATGGATGAAAAAGTTATCAGATAGATATGTAGTTTGCTGATGAAAACTCAATTAAGCAGCATATGTCAATACAAGCGGCAACTGCCAGTGCCTAGTCTTGTATTTTCTGCTTAACTGAATTCCCAACAAGCTTACTGAGCCCTGAGGAAGAGAGTTGTTGGCTCTTGAAATGTGGTGGATTTTTTTTTGTATAATTATACTATAAACAATTATAGCAATTTGGACTCACTTTTTGGTATGGTGCTCCTATTGAACGTTTTATGCTTTGAGTCACATTCTGGGTATCCACCAGACGAGAACCTTGTGTGGTATTGGGGTAATTATACTCATGTGGTAGATGCTTTTTCCAATGAGTTTGTGCCAGTCCAATCTGTATTTTAGGGTATGGCAGCCCACTTTTATTAAACAGAACAAAAAAGTTCACATAGACATCAGTTTCCCACGCAGGGGTACTTCAACATTAACACATGAACTGAAGAAAATGCTAGCCCACCTGGATATGCTTCCACAGCATCGCTGTTATGAATACTGGTCCCTCAGACCACCGGCTCATCAGGCTCACTTAGCCTTGTAGATTTCAGCACCTCACTGTGTGTGCAGGTCCACACTTTGGCTTTTCAATAGGAGCCCACCTGACTCCGAGGAAGAGAATTCCTGTCTCTTGCCTGTTGGCTGGGCACGTCTGACCTTTGGCGGAGACCTCCTAAGTCCTGACTCCAGGATGGGGCACCTCTAACCCCTGGCTGAGACCTCCTAAGTCCTGGCTCCTGGCTGGGGCACCTCCAACCCCTGGCGGACACCTCCTGTCTCCAGACTCCTGGCAGGGGCACCTCTGACCCCTAGCTGAGACCTCCTGTGTCCTGACTCCTGGCTGGGTCACCTCTGACCCTTTGTGGAGACCTCCTGTCTCATGGCTGGGGCACCTCTTTGCAAGGACCTCCTGTCTCCTGGGTGGGGCACCTCTGTCCCCTGGCAGAGACCTCCTGTCTCCTGACTCCTGGCTGGGTCACCTCTGACCCCTGGTGGAGACTTCCTGTCTCCTGACTCCTGGCTGGGTCACCTCTGACCCCTGGTGGAGACCTCCTGTCTCCTGGCTGGGGCACCTCTGACCCTTTGTGGAGACCTCCTATCTCATGGCTGGGACACCTCTTTGCAAGGACCTCCTGTCTCCTAGGTGGGGCACCTCTGTCCCCTGGCAGAGACCTCCTGTCTCCTGGCTGGGTCACCTCTGACCCCTGGTGGGGACTTCCTGTCTCCTGACTCCTGGCTGGGTCACCTTTGACCCTTTGCGGAAACCTGTCTCCTGACTCCTGGCTGGGTCACCTTTGACCCCTTGCGGAAACCTGTCTCCTGACTCCTAGATGGGGCACTTTTGACCCCTGGCTGTGACCTCCTGTCTACCAACTCCTGGCTGGGGCACCTCTGACCCCTGCAAGACCTGAGCTATCCTCAGACCTTCATATAGGGGCTGTGTGCACCTGGACACACACCCTGCTGGTCTTTAACAAGAGCCATACACTCAGTTGGAGACTTCTTCCCACCCAAGGCACTTTGAAGTCTCCGGGCTACAGACCCAGATCCAGGAGCTACAAAACCCAGAGAAAGATTGATCCCTTTGGCAATCTTTGATCTCACTCGCTTGTCTACGCACGCTTTCACCGTACATTCTGCATCTGAGGAATGTAGGCTAAATCCTTATTAGAATTTGTCTTCCCACCGACCACAGATTCATGTTATAGCTAATGATTGAATATCCTGTGAAAGCTTGTAGTGTCCACAGGGGGGGCATGTGATAGGGTGACCACGCAGGAGTAAAACTTGAGGACAGTTGTCTCCCTGTAACAGGAAGTGTTTGAACAAGTACCTTCATGGCAGGATCAACAGGGAAAATTTTAGCAAAAGCTTCAAAAATATTGAATAATATTGAATTTTGGTTATAAATCTTTTTTAAAGAAATCTTGTTGCCAAACCATTTATTTCAACAAAAGATAACACCAATCAGCTTCTGCTGCAGCCTCTCGCCTTGTAACTTGCGACAAAGCTACAATGTACAGTCTGATCACTGGAGAGTGGAAGAAGTAAAACTGTAGAAATGCTTCCTCCTGCCTGCAGCAGACTGATGACACCATCTCAGTCTAGGTGAAGGCCAGCTTTTTTAAAGTAGAATTCCAGCTAGAAATAATAAGAGAAAATCAAAAGCCTGTTGAAAGATACGTAAAATAATAGAAACCAAGTTTAGTTGCACTTTTTCACCGTCGATCCAGAGATTTCCCGAGTACTTTTTTTTTCTTACTGCCGCTATATGTCTTCAGCCTAACAGCCAGCGTCCTTCAGCCCACTTCCTCTGAGACCAATTCATCCCGGACCAGCCTCCAACCTGTGACTGGACAGTGAAAGGAGAAGCAGCACAGTGCTGAGTTCATCTTTCTGCACACAAAGTGAATCTATATACTTGGTGGCTTTTGTGGAATTTGTTTAAAGTATTAGTTCACCTTTTCCAAAAAAGTGAAAAGGTAAACTAACACCCTATCCTCCCCCCCTTCCCGGTGCTGAGCTTTCAGTGTTCATGCAGCTGGTCCAGCAGCCGGGGATTTGAAATCTCTGCTCTTCTCCCTCTTCTCACTGTAGCGCTTCCATGACAGATCAGAGTGATTGTGATTGGTCAGCACTGGCACAGAGTATCACTCTGATCTGTCTTAGAAGCTCTGCATTGAGAATGGGAAGGAGAGCAGAGATTTCCCAGACCGGTAAATGGGCTGCATGGGCACTGACAGCTCATCACCCACTGAGGTAAGTATAGGGGAGACCTGGGAGCAGGGGCGTATTTTCCGCAAGGCAAACAAGGCACTTGCCTAGGGCGGCATTTTTCAGGGGGCAGCACCCCGCCCCAGAAGAAGGGATGACAGAAGGAATACACACACCATGGGAACCAGGTGGGTGCTTGATGGTGTATGTAGAGCCTGACTCTCGTTCATGGGGATGTCCGAAGCTGTGAAGACGAGTGTCTTCCTCTCTATCGCCGGGGGGGGGGGGGGAGTGGAAGGCTCTCCCGGGTGGGGGGCAGGGGTGTTGTTGATCAATGTCAGGCTCTCTCCGCGGGAGGGGGATGGGGGGGGTGTTTAGATGTCCGTAGGGGCAGACGATTTTTGTGTTGCTCAGGGCAGCACAAAACCTAAATACACCACTGCCCGGGAGGGTGGGGAGGGTGGGGAGGTTGTACGGCGTTAGCTCACCTTTTTTCTAAAAACACTCTATATACTGTATATTCCTCAAGAGACACAAAGGTTAAAAATCCACTTTGTGTGTACCAAATGTTTTTGCAAACCCAGATATTGCCTTGTAAAAGTAGCAGTGACATCATCATCATCATCAAGCCTGTGCTCAGAGCAGAGATGTGGGAGGGAACCAGCAGACTCCACCCACTACAGAAAAGTAGATGATGGGGGTGGAGACAAGACCAGTCACTGCGCACACGGTGAGACAGCAGCAGTGAGCGGTCTTTATTACAGGAAGCCTCACACAGATCTGGAAGAAATACACAAAGCTCACCAAGATTCAAGAAGAAGACACACGACCGATGGATTTATATCATTTTTATTTATTCCGGAGTTCGGCTTTAATGTCATTGTCCTTCCTTATCGAACGTTATGCCGCTGCTTTAAAAGCCGGTCCCGGATTCCAGGAGGAGCCACAGTACGCCGTGACGTCACGCCGCCGGAGCAACGTGGAGCTCCGGCGGCCATCTTTGAAAGTGGACGGTCAGTCCTATGCTCTGTGAATGTTTATGCTTTTGCCTTAATAAACCTATTTAATCTACTACACTATGGACATATCTTTGTTCTCACCCCCTGGGGGAGCCTTTAATTCCCAGATACCCTGCCTCAGGATGAAACTCTTTTATCCAGAGAGGGAATCTCTCACCCAGGGAGCAACACCGGTCTAACCCCTTAAGGGGAACTCTGGTGGACGTGGATCACCAATAAAGCCCCAAGGATTCTGTCTGATGACCATCCATCCCTTAGAGGGAAGACTACTTAGTTCCTGACCCCCCTTGATGACACCTGGAGTATTGACATAAGGGCGCATTTTCTATGCGCATCTGGTGAGTGAGCATTACTTACACTATCGCTGCACGGGTGACGGTTCCAGAATAGCAAGAGTCACTTTTTGAACTGTTTTATATTTACAGTGGGGCAAAAAACTATTTAGTCAGCCACCAATTGTGCAAGTTCTCCCACTTACAAAGATGAGAGAGGCCTGTAATTGGCATCATAGGGAGACCTCAACTATGAGAGAAAATAAGTATTTGGTCACCTACAAACAAGCAAGATTTCTGGCTCTCACAGACCTGGACCTTCTTCTTTAAGAGGCTCCTCTGTCCTGCACTCATTACCTGTATCAATGGCACCTGTTTGAACTTGTTATCAGTATAAAAGACACCTGTCCACAACCTCAAACAGTCACACTCCAAACTCCACTGTGGTGAAGACCAAAGAGCTGTTGAAGGACACCAGAAACAAAATTGTAGACCTGCACCAGGCTGGGAAGACTGAATCTGCAATAGGCAAGCAGCTTGGTGTGAACAAATCAACTGTGGAAGCAATAATTAGAAAATGGAAGACATACAAGACCACTGATAATCTCCCTCGATCTGGGGCTCCACGCAAGATCTCACCCCGTGGGGTCAAAATGATCACAAGAATGGTGAGCAAAAATCCTAGGACCACACGGGGGGACCTAGTGAATGACCTGCAGAGAGCTGGGACCAACGTAACAAAGGATACCATCAGTAACACACCATGCCGCCAGGGACTCAGATCCTGCAGTGCCAGACGTGTCCCCCTGCTTAAGCCAGTACATGTCCGGGCCCGTCTGAAGTTTGCTAGAGAGCATTTGGATGATCCAGAAGAGGATTGGGAGAATGTCATATGGTCAGATGAAACCAAAATAGAACTGTTTGGTAGAAACACAACTCGTCGTGTTTGGAGGAGAGAGAATGCTGAGTTGCATCCAAAGAACACCATACCTACTGTGAAGCATGGGGGTAGCAACATCATGCTTTGGGGCTGTTTCTCCGCAAAGGGACGACTGATCCATGTACAGGACAGAATGAATGGGGCCATGTATCGTGAGATTTTGAGTGCAAACCTCCTTCCATCAGCAAGGGCATTGAAGATGAAACGTGGCTGGGTCTTCCAACATGACAATGATCCCAAACATACCGCCCGGGCAACGAAGGAGTGGCTTCGTAAGAAGCATTTCAAGGTCCTGGAGTGGCCTAGCCAGTCTCCAGATCTCAACCCCATAGAAAACCTTTGGAGGGAGTTGAAAGTCCGTGTTGCCCAGCGACAGCCCCAAAACATCACTGCTCTAGAGGAGATCTGCATGGAGGAATGGGCCAACATACCAGCAACAGTGTGTGCCAACCTTGTGAAGACTTCCAGGAAACGTCTGACCTCTGTCATTGCCAACAAAGGATATATAACAAAGTATTGACATGAACTTTTCATATTCACCAAATACTTATTTTCCACCATAATTGTCAAATAAATTCTTTCCAGATCAGCCAATGTGATTGTCTGGATTTGTTTTCTCATTTTGTCTCTCATAGTTGAGGTCTCCCTATGATGCCAATTACAGGCCTCTGTCATCTTTGTAAGTGGGAGAACTTGTACAATTGGTGGTGACTAAATACTTTTTTGCCCCACTGTATATATATAAACTTTACATTTGAAACATATTTTTGATTGATTTCATTTATTAAGCGCTGCACCCCTTTTACAGTATGGATTCCAGGACATGATGGAGACACAGAGCAGAATCCCCAAGGCAGCAATAAGTTGACATGGCCGGTCTGATTGGTCAGTGGAGTATTTTGGTGAAGGAAAGGGTGGAGGGGTTGCATTTAGTTACTGCAGAGCAGAAAAGCAAAGCCCACATCAAGCCAGTGACAACAGTGCCTCTTTGTGGGGCTCACGTTTCAACCGACAGAACAGGTTTTTTTTTCGCGTGCGTCGCTGCCATTGGAACAAAGGAAAGCAGTCCGGGGCTCTGGCGCTCTCCCAGCTCGTTATCTCATGCCTGCCTGTCATCGTCCTCCATGGCTGTACATTGCTCCGGTGCACCATGCACAGCTCCCATGGTAATGACCTCCAGGGGGGTGTTCATAAAGGATTTGGGTCTGCAGTTTTGCTGCATCCGCTAAGCAGGGGATTTAAAGTGTATATAAAGGAGGTTTTTTTTTTTTTAATTACAAAAAATGTTGCTCGCCTCGGGTTATTCCTTGACTGGTTCCAATTATGTGTCTTCTGCTGTCACACGATTCCCATCTATATTAAGGCCAATCTGCACTTCCTGTCCCTGGGTGGCACCCTGTCCTTTCAACATAGCATGGGTGTCACCCGGGGTAAAGGGGAAAACTAGTTTCCGCAGCAAACTACACATTTTACATGCTGATGCACACCAGTTGTGTATTTAGGTTTTGTGCTGCCCTAGGCAACACAAAAATCGGGCGCCCCCCCCCCCACAGAGAGAGACTGACATTGACCAACAACACCCCTGCCCACCCCACCTGAGAGAGCCTTCCCCTCAAGCCCCCCCTACCTGGTGAGAGAAAGACACTCACCTTCACAGCTCTGGACATCCCCGGGAACAAGAGTCGGGCTCTCCATATACCATCAAGTAGCCCGCAACCTCTCTTGGATCCCACCTGGTCCCCATGCCGCATGTGTCCTTTCTTCCATCCCTTCTTCCGGGGAAGGGGGGGGGTGCTGCCCCCCTGAAAGTTTTCACCTTAGTCAAATGCCTTGTTTGCCTTAGTGGTAAATACGCCCCTGCTCTATGCTGTGATATCTGGAATTGCACAGCATGGTGGGTCCATCCACTCTGCTGACCCATATGGACAATCACATGATTGGAAAGTCTGTCCTGCCTCCTGGCCATCAGGTTAGGGCACAGGTGTCAAATACAAGGCCAGAGGGCCAAATCTGGACCTCCAGGCCATGTTAGGCACCACAGAGTACAGGCATGTCCTTCACGTTTGGACTCGGTGTGCTTAAGGAGAACCCAATCCTAGGCATGCTCCTTACATCAGACTCAGATACTTCTTCCACTATGGGTCAGTACAGGATTCCTAGAGCTCAGATCTGAAATCCTGATGCTAAGAGGGAAAACACAAGATGGTCTAGACCAGGGGTAGGCAACCTGCGGCCCTCTAACTGTTGTGGAACTACATTTCCATTCTGGACTCAAACCTATCCTTCCAGCCCCAAGTCCAATCTTTAACAAACTCGTGCAGACTCCACCTCCGCAACATCGCCAAAATCCGCACGTTCCTAACCCCAGAAACCACTAAACAGCTCATCCACTCCCTCATCATATCACGACTCGACTACTGCAACTCCCTCCTCACTGGCCTGCCTCGCCGCTGGCTATCAGTCGATCCTGAATACAGCTGCCAGACTCATTCACCTTTCCAACCGCTCCGTTTCCGCCACCCCCCTCTGCCAATCCCTCCACTGGCCTCCACTCAGTGTCCTCCACCCCCCTCTGCCAATCCCTCCACTGGCTTCCGATTGCCCAACGGATCAAATTTAAAATCCTAACGCTGACGTACAAAGCTGTCCACCATACTGCCCCGAACTACATCACCGACCTAATATCCAAGTACCGCCCAACACGCACACTCCGCTCCTCACAAGACCTCCTTCTCTCTAGTTCCCTGGTCTCCTCCTCCCATGCCCGCCTCCAGGACTTCTCCAGGGTGTCACCCATCCTCTGGAACTCCCTGCCCCAACCCATCAGATTATCACCTACTCTCCTCTCCTTTAGGCGCACCCTGAAAACCCACCTCTTCAGGGAAGCCTACCCCACCCCCTGCTAACCTGCCGACCTCCTCCACTCTTCCCACCACTCCATCCCCCACAGCTATCTCCTCCTGTACCACCATCCCCTCCCTCCTAGATTGTAAGCTCCAAGGAGCAGGGCCCTCGATCCCCTCATGTTTTGCATTGTATTGGTATTGTTCTGTCACATGTTCTGTCCCCCTTTGTAATGTACAGCGCTGAGCGAACTATTGGCGCTTTATAAATACTGTATAATAATAATAATGTTATGTGGCCCTTGCACCTCTCCTGCAGTTAGGGAGGGTGTGGGATTCTTGACATCTGATATAATGGGGAGGGGGGGGGTGCTCTGGACATCTAGTCTTACAGATACAACTGGCCCTTTGAGCGCAACCATAATCCTGATATGGCCCGCGATGAAATGGAGTTTGACACCCCTGGGTTAGGGGAAGGTTGCAGCACGTTGATTAACGAGAGGCTAAATCTCTTGCCAGTGTGCGATGGTAATCTGAAAGGCAGTATTTCAGTTGCTCTGTCCTCCAAAAGACGCCTAGTCTGGTCGCAGACAAGTTGCTGATTCACGCACAGCAGGAAAAGAAGTCGGGATTACTCAGAAGATGAGAATTAGCGGTGAAAGAGGCGAGAGGCGGCGTTATTGTAAATGGAAGGGTGCGTGAGTCATGGCACACCTGCCATTAATGTAGAAAATTAAATACAGAGAGCGGATGACCTATCCGCGGGCCTCCCGCTATTGACCAGCCAGGATCTCCTCGCTCGGAACCTCCACCAATTAGTAGCACCACCGGGCTGCTCTGAGGTTACCGCCGCTGTTCTTCGCTGAGTCTATCATTAAAGGACACCTGTCACGGAAGAAGCGTATAGCTACGTTTGCACCTCTTGCTTGAACACATAGCGTGTTGATACCGGTTAATGTGCGTTACTGTATATTGTAGAACGCATGGGCTTTGCCAAAAGTGTGTAAGGGCACTATTGGGAATAAATGGCGCCGCAGCACCAAGCAAACTAAAACCAGGCAGTTGACCCGAGGGTTCAGCTGGGGATTAGCCGGGTTGGGGGTCCACCACTGTGGTCATATACCACATTGATGAGCTGATTTTTTTAGACTTAGTTCCTCCCGTGCAATTTGGCGCATTGGGCGGTAAGTACTTTCCATCGAATTCTGTCAACTGTGGCCGATTCAGCCTCATCCAAGGGGACCTCAATATCTTTCAGTCCTGTTATAAAAGGGGACTGCCGGGTAGTGGGTGGTCTTGTTTCCGCTTTCTTCTAGGTAATGGCGTCCACCACAAATGTTTTAGTAGCAGTAAAAGGTTTTTACGCGGCTGAGTGGCTATCCCAGCACCCATCCCTCCTCTTTTCTCAGCATGGGCTTGGGACCGACCATGGCGGAGTTAGCGCTCAATTAGACTTAAGTTGCGTTTTTACCGCTCACCCTCCCTCAGTCTGCAAGGGCGGTGGATGGGAATTCCCACATGCTCAGCCGCAATGCTTTGCTTTGTGGCTATGGCAAAAATAATCCTCCCATCGTGTCCCCATTTGTTGCCAGTAGCATGTGGGACTGTGCCACAACTGTTCTACCCACAACCACAGTAAGTACTTTCCATCGAATTCCGTCAACTGTGGCCTATTCAGCCTCATCCAAGGGGACCTCAATATCTTTCAGTCCTGTTATAAAGGGGGACTGTCGGGTAGTGGGTGGTCTTGTTTCCTTTTTCTTCCAGGTAATGGCGTCCACCACAAATGTTCTAGTAGCGGTAAAAGGTTTTACGCGGCTGAGTGGCTATCCCTGCACCCATCCCTCCTCTTTTCTCAGCATGGGCTTGGGACCGACCATGGCGGAGTTAGCGCTCAATTAGACTTAAGTTGCGTTTTTACCGCTCACCCTCCCTCAGTCTGCAAGGGCGGTGGATGGGAATTCCCACATGCTGCAGCCGCGATGCTTTGCTTTGTGGCTATGGCAAAAATAATCCTCCCATCGTGTCCCCATTTGTTGCCAGTAGCATGTGGGACTGTGCCACAACTGTTCTACCCACAACCACAGTAAGTACTTTCCATCGAATTCCATCAACTGTGGCCTATTCAGCCTCATCCCAGGGGACCTCAATATCTTTCAGTCCTGTTATAAAGGGGGACCGCCGGGTAGTGGGTGGTCTTGTTTCCGCTTTCTTCTACGTAATGGCATCCACCACAAATGTTCTAGCAGCGGTAAAAGGTTTTACGCGGCTGAGGGGCTATCCCAGCACCCAACCCTCCTCTTTTCTCAGCATGGGCTTGGGACCGACCATGGCAAAGTTAGCACTCAATTAGACTTAAGTTGCGTTTTTACCACTCACCCTCCCCCAATCTGCAAGGGCGGTGGATGGGTATGTCCACATGCTGCAGCCGTGATGCTTTGCTTTTTGGCTATAGCAAAAATGTTCCTCCCATCATGTCCCCATTTGTTGCCAGTAGCATGTGGGACTGTGCCACAACTGTTCCACCCCCAACCACATGCAGTGGTTGTGACACTGTGTGGCATCTATGGGGTGAAAACAGGTGGTGAAGAGGTGACCTACTACATCCTCACCACCAGTCAGATGCATCTAAAAAGGTTTGTTTTTAAGAGGCATGGCAATCTTAATGCATGACTAATCTTAGCCTTAGGGCTCATTTACACTCGCTTTGACTTCAACACACATTAAAGCGCCTACCGCTTCAACATGCTCTTTTGATGTGTTTTTGATGATTCAGTGATGCTTCAATGATGCTTTGGTGATGCTTTTTGCTTTTTGAAGCTTTAATGAAGCTTGGCAAATGCCCTGTGTGTGTGTGATTTTCTATTTTTTTTTAAAGGGGCCCAGTAGAATCCCAGCTCAGTAGTACCCCCCCCCCCCCTCACAAGATCCCCAGCTCAATAGTACCCCTGTTCAACAGATCCCCTGCTCAGTAGTAACCCTCAGCTCTGCTGATGCCCCAGTTAGTGGTATTCCCAGCTTTGCTGATCCCCCCGCTCAGTAGTAACCCCCAACTCTGCTGATCCTCCATTCAGCAGTAACCCCAGCTTTGGTGATCCCCCGCTCAGTAGTAACTCCCAACTCTGCTGATCCTCCACTCAGCAGTAACCCCCCGCTTTGCTGATCCTCCACTCAGTATTAACCCCAGCTCTGTTGATCCCCCACTCAGTAGTAACCCCCAGCTCTGCTGATCCCCCGCTCAGTAGTAACCCCAAGCTCTGCTGATCCCCCACTCAGTAGTAACCCCAGCTCTGTTGATCCCCCACTCAGTAGTAACCCCCAGCTCTGCTGATCCCCCGCTCAGTAGTAACCCCAAGCTCTGCTGATCCCCCACTCAGTAGTAACCCCAGCTCTGCTGATTCCCCACTCAGTAGTAACCCCAGCTCTGCTGATTCCCCACTCAGTAGTAACCCCAGCTCTGCTGATTCCCCACTCAGTAGTACCCTCGTCTCTGATGGTCCCCCACTCAGTAGTAACCCCCAGCTCTTTATCCCCCACTCAGTAGTAACCCCCAGCTCTTTATCCCCCACTCAGTAGTAGCCCCAGGTTTGCTGATCCTCCACTCAGAAGTGTCCCCCAGCTCTGATGATCCCCCACTCAGTAGTAACCTCTAGCTCTGCTGATCCCCCACCCAGTAGTACCCCCAGCTCAAGTGATCTGGTAACCGGTCACGGGCCACTCAAATGATCTGGTAACCTGTCGCGGGCCATTCAAGTGATCTGGTAACCGGTCGCAGGCCATTCAAGTGATCTGGTAACCGGTCGCGGGCCATTCAAGTGATCTGGTAACCGGTCGCAGGCCATTCAAGTGATCTGGTAACCTGTCGCGGGCCATTCAAGTGATCTGGTAACCGGTCGCGGGCCATTCAAGTGATCTGGTAACCTGTCGCAGGCCATTCAAGTGATCTGGTAACCGGTCGCAGGCCATTCAAGTGATCTGGTAACCGGTCACAGGCCATTCAAGTGATCTGGTAACCAGTCGCAGGCCATTCAAGTGATCTGGTAACCGGTCACAGGCCATTCAAGTGATCTGGTAACCGGTCACAGGCCACAATGAAGTGAAATAGTTCTGAATTTTCTATTTTGAATAGCACGATGAACATTTTCCTCCTGCAGCGGCTGAAGGCCGGCGGGAGGGAGAGGAGGAGAAGCCGGATTTCAGCGGTTGCAGAAGGAAAATGGAGAGGATCGGTTCCTGTATAGGCCACCTGTCCTATCCCAGTGTACAACAGAATGTGAGGAGACCGTGCGGACCCCTGGAGCATGGGGTGGGGTTGCCATGGCGTCCAGTGGCTGGGGGGCGTGGTAAAAGCCAACTGCTACCCAAACCGCAAATGTAAACAAGCCCTTACTGTCCTGAACCCCCTATAAAGCTGCTTCCACAATGACGCTCTGAGGTTTCCCCGCATGGCAGGTTCGGCTACAGGTGAGCGGAGCTTTGCCATAGACTTCTATTCTCCTGCGTTCAGTTTGAGGTTGAGGGCCATATCAGAGGGCTCCGAGGGCCACAGGTTGAGCACCTGTCTATAGTTACATTGGCTTTATTTACATTTTTTTTTTTTTATTTACCCCTTTCTGGTTTATTTTTGCTTTTTCTTGTTTCACATCTATTGTTTCATCTTGCTTTTTTATACTTTACTTGCGCTCTTCCATTTCTCCTTTGTGTATTGTTTGTAGTTTGCTCTTTTTTTACATTATTTTTCTTTTTATCACCTTTCCATTATTTTTCCTTCCTACTGGCTTGTTTCATTTATTTGTACATTTATTCTTATATTGCACCAGGTTCCTCTCCTTTATCATTTGATGTTGTCACTAGGAAGTGGTGTCATGGCACACAGGTCAGTACACCTCTGAGGGTCTCCATTAACCAGGTCAGGTCGCTGCACTCTGGTCACCATTGGCACCCCTGAGGCTGATTTCGTACTGAACATGGGAGCCGAGCAGCAGCTTTCACTCGGGAGACCGCCACAAGCTGTGTGACAGAGCATCCTCCAGCACACACAGCCGGCCGCTGCTGCTGCTGCCACCACCAACACTTGACGCATTGCAGGTACGGCGCGGCCAATGGCGAGTCTCCTTTCAAGCGGGAAACCATTGCAGGGTCCCGCCGGCCAATCGGCGCGCCCCTCACACAGTGGGCAAGTCCCAGCCTCCCGCCTTGTCAAGCTGGGCGCGTGTAACCCTCCGCGCAGGAATATAGTCCCAGGAAGGCGGGAGGGACGTTCCCGCGCTTTGTGCACGGCGCTGCCTCTCTGACAGGAAAAAAAAAGCCATGTGCACAAACGGCTCCATGATTAACCCCTGAGGTGACGGGAAATGTGCGACACCCAAGTATGGCTTCATCATAGAACACATTACATAAGCCTGCTCCTGTCATGGTGTCATAACGAGTCTGTGACAGGAGGGAAGGCACCATGGCAGGGGGAGCCGGGCCTGGCAGCCATGACTGCCCCTGTCATCGTGGAAGAGAAGGGCTGGAGAACTGAACATGTATTGCCCGTCACTTCCCTGTCCTCCTCCATGTCCCCGCCATTCAGAAGAACCTTTGCCCAGAAAAAAAAAAAAAAATTGATTTTTTTTATACCTATTATAGATGAAGCAGCGTTTAACCACCTCAGCTCCAGATGGTTCTACCCCCTTCATAACCAGGCAATTTTTTGCTATTCAGCACTGCGCTACTTTAATTTAGGATTGCCACCTCATCCCTTTAAAACTGGACACTCATTAATGACTCGGGTTCTGAGCAGAGGCGGACCGACAACTCATGGGGCCCCCGGGCAATAGGGGATCATGGGGCCCCTGTGTCCTTGCCCACACTCACTTGGTCACATGCCTGATGAAGGGGTCCTGGGAGACTCCGAAACGTTGCCTTGCTGTAACTATGTGATCGTTCATTAAAACCTTTGGACCCGTATTGGTGATCCGCGGTGTGCTGGTGACATTTTTCCTTGCCCACACTCAAAGCAAACCCAAAAAAGCCTATGAAAAAGGTACCAGGGGCATCTCATGGGGCCCCCTACTGACCTCGGGCCCTCGGGCAGTGCCTGAATGGTCAGTCCGCCCCTGGTTCTGAGATTTAATGAAGATGAGACAATGAGTTTAATTACCACCTTGGTCAGGGGTGGACTGACCATTTGGAAACTTGGGCACTGCCTGGGGCCATTAGGGGGCCCCATAAGATGCCCCTGGTACCTTTTTCATAGGCTTTTTTGAGTTTGGGCAAGGACATGGGCCCCATGATCCCCTATTGCCCGGGGGTCCCATGAGTTGTCAGTCCGCCCCTGGCCCGGGTTCACACATATGCGCTGCGGTAAATCCCAAGTGATTCGCCCAGGAACCGCGCCGCATTCCTGTACAAATCACATGCGATTCGTGTGCGGTGCGATCAGAGTTGTACATTATGTATGATTCTAATCGCACCAAAAACGCGCAGGACCCTTTCTTGGTCCGAACTAGAATCGGATCGCACGGGGATTCACACCTATGCGATCCGATTCTGCACATCGCACCGCGTTTTGCGAACCTCTTTTGGGGTGTTAACATACACACCCACATCGGTTCGTATGAACGGGTTGCGATTTTGATGCGGTGCGGAATTCGCACTGAAAACGCTGCAAAATCCTCATCACATCAGTGTGAACCCGGGCTAATGCAGGCCATAGACGGGTTGAAAATCGGCTGATTTTCGCACCGTTAATGGGTTATTTGGTCGGCCGTTTTTCAGGGTTTTGCCACATTTTTTCTATCAGTCAAGTTGGAAAATTCGCAGCCGATTTTGCCGGCATTGATTAGCAAATCGGCCGATCGTTTTACCGGTAAAAAATCTGCGCATGAGCCGTGACCTGGAAGAAGAAGAAAAAGAAGAATTCCAGTCCGCTATTATATTTTCTATGAAAAGTCTTGCGGTTGCAACAATGTATCCATTTGTATCCAAATAAAACCATCTGTATCCGAAATGGATACAAATAGATACATTGTTACAACCGCAAGACTTTTCATAGAAAATATAATAGCGGAGGTCTCTGCAGGGACAGAAGTAATTATGGGATTAAATGCCAGCCATAGATGGGACGAAAATCGCCCGATTTGTTTACCGTTGGTGGTAACGTTGACCAATCAAACGACCGATTTTTCAATTTTTTAATTAAAAAACGGCTGCTTTTCGACCCGTCTATGGCCTGCATTAGTCCTCACACAGGACGTTTTTACAGCGGCTGTTTTTGGCTTTTGATGTCTTTTTCTACAGCTATTACACCCCCCAGCCTGTTATCCGATGTGTCCATACACACATAGACTGGAATCAACATTTTTTGGCTGGAAAAAAAACCAGAACTAGTGGGATTCTAGATGAGTTTTTTAGCTGTAAAAATGCTCTAATGCTGAAAAACGTGGCAAAATGCAGCAAACCGGCATTTTTGGACTTTTTTTAACCAAAAAATAATTTTTTTTTGGTTAAAAAAAAGCTAAAGAACACAAACGTGGCAAAACGCTAATGCAAAAACTCTAAAAAAAGCTGAAAAACTCAAGTTTTTAACGTATCTTTACACAGCGTTATGAAAACGTCCCATGACGTTTGCATGAGGGCTAAAATCGTGTGCATGAGGGCTAAAATCGCTCTAACGCTGAAAAAACACGGTAAAACGCTGCAAACCGGCGTTTTTGGACTTTGTTTTACCCAAAAAAAAAATTTTCGTAAAAAAAAAAAGCAAGCGTGGGAAAATGCCGCTAAATGCTGAAAAAAAACATTTTTAACGTGACTTTAAACAGCTAACGTTACCAGTGTTATCAAAACGTCCCACGTGCATGGAGACTAACTCCTTGCCCACCGAGCGCTGTCCCCCCCCCCCCCCTTCCTGCCCAGGCCAAGTTTCAGCTTTCAGCGCTGTCGCACTTTGAATGACAATTGCGCGGTCATGCAACAATGTACCCATATGACAGTTTTTCATTTTTTTTTACACAAATAGAGCTTTATTTTGGTGGTATTTAATCGCCGCTGGGGGTTTTATTTTTGCGCTATAAACTAAAAAAAAGGAAAAAAGTTTGGGGAAAAAACACTTTTCTTTGTTTCTATTATAAAATTTTGCAAACACCGAAATGATGATGGAGCACTATTCCTTCCATTGACACCAACGATGAGACACTATTCTCTCCACTGACACCAAAGATGGGGCATTATGCCTTCCACTGATACCAATGATGGGGCACTATTCCTCTCACTGACACCAACGATGGGGCGCTATTCCTCTCACTGACACCAACGATGGGGCACTATTCCTCCCACTGACACCAAGGATAGGACACTATTCCTCCCACTGACACCAATGATGGGGCACTATTCCTCCCACTGACACCAATGATGGGGCACTATTCCTCCCACTGACACCAATGATGGGGTATTATTCTCTCCACAGACACCAATGATGGGACACTATTCCTCCCACTGATACCAATGATGGGACACTATTCCTCCCACTAATACCAATGATGGGGCACTATTCCTCCCACTGATACCAATGATGGGGCACTATTCCTCCCACTGACACCAATGATGGGGCACTATTCCTCCCACTGATACCAATGATGGGGCACTATTCCTCCCACTGATACCAATGATGGGGCACTATTCCTCCCACTGACACCAATGATGGGACACTATTCCTTCCACTGACACCAATGATGGGACACTATTCTCTCCACTGACACCAATGATGGGACACTATTCCTCCCACTGACACCAATGATAGGGCACTATTCTCTCCACTGACACCAATGACAGGGCACTTTTCTCTCCACTGACACCAATAAGAAGACATTATTTCTTCCACTGACACTCTTCCTCCCATTGACACCAATGATAGGACACCATCGTGGTTGTGGCAGTTTGGTTGCAGCACTTGGGGATAATTTGTACTGAGCATGTGTATAGCCATCCAACTTCCTTTGCAGCTTAAGGGGGGTAAAAACATGGTTTAACGGCCAATTTTATATCCCTAACCACCGGTGCCTCCTTAAAGTGTTCCTAAACCCTGGACCCTGCATTCACTATATCTGGTCTCCCACAGTACCCACAACATGGAAATCCAATTATTTTAGTAAAAATTAGACTTCTAAATCCCTTTTCTCATCAGCAGTATATAGCAGTCTTGTGACTTCTATCAGTGTCCAGCAGAGCACGGGTTAAAGCTTGTAGGAGGAGTTTTCATTCTCCCTGATTGTACTATGAGGCTGCATGACCCATGACCCTTTGTCTGGACAGCGCTGATTGGCCCTGTGCTGATCACATGCACCCTCCCGAGAGTGAATTTGGTGAATCACTTTTGAGACAGAGAAAGGAACTAAGAACACATTCCCTGGTCCCTTTATCTGCAGCCTCAGCTGCACTGCAGATGAATGAATAGGAGACAGAGACTGTTGTCCATTCATAAACTGAAGCATATTAATCAGTTTACTATGCTTCAGTTATAAATGAATACAGTGAGCGATCGGTACCGATCACTGACTCTGTTCATTTGGAAATGGAAGGGGACGGTAAATTACATTTACTTGCCCCTTTCCTGCTCTCCATCCTGAAGATCCCCCTGTGTGCCTGCAGCTGCTGCCGGTGGGAGAGGAAAGGAGGGAAGCCGGCAGCGCTGCAGGGGAAACACTGGGGGGTTCAGGCTGCTGGAGAAATCTGGATCAGTGCAGCAGGTCAGAGAAGAAACTGGAACTGACCTATTGTGGCTCTCACTGCAGCAGTTGGAGCAGGAGATGTTGGCTTGGTTATTTCCCCCACCTGCTGCACTGATCGCTCTATCCATACACAATCCCCCCTGTTGGGGGGGGGGAACTGCAGGGGCCCCCCATGCACCTGGTGCCCGTGCGAACAGGCAGCCCTGCCAACCACAAGAGTAAACTTTGCCTAATCGGAAGGGACTTTTTCTGGGAATGTACGTAGAGCTCTATTCTTACTGGGTTGACACATTTTCCGGGGGAAAATATTTTCATACTCATAGTATCCTCAGCCAATCTGCCTTTCACAGGGTGAGCTCCAAAATTTCGGAATTTCACAGAGCACCCGGCACACAAGAGTTTAAGGTCTATTAACACCCTGGTGGATATTAAAGTCACACGGGCAGAAAACACGACCATTTCTCTGCTTTATTGATGAACACACAATTGGGCTGTTTATCTGCCTCATAAAATATGAGTAACTGTACAAATGTGAGCTGTAAACAGGAGGCAATTTCAAAAATGACACAAAGGACACAATGTACCCGGTGGGCAGGCCAGGCTTGATGCCTGTCATTTGCTGGACTAATGGATGGTCAACAGAGGACCATGGTGGCACGCTGACCATGGCTTTATCATTTTCTTATTTTTCCTATTTGTATGAAAGAAATATGTTGTTACTATTAATGAGCCGAATGTACTTGAATGAGAGTATGTGAGCAATTTAATAAGGACTGGGTCAGCAATGTAAGCGGGAGAGATAAGCTAGTTTTGCACCACAGCTATCAACTTCAGAGATGAGGCAGTTGTTATGCTGAACAAAAAAAAAATACAATGCCATGTTTCAGAGACAACAGCCAAACATATGACACAGTGGTTGGCGCATATGTAAGCAATTTAATAAGGACTGGGGGCAGCAATGTAAGCGGGAGAGATAAGCTAGTTTTGCACCACAGCTATCAACTTCAGAGATGAGGCAGTTATTATCCCATACTACAAAAATGCAGTGTAATGTTTCAGAGACTATAGCCAAACATATGACAGGGGTTGGCACATACAGTGGGGCAAAAAAGTATTTAGTCACCACCAATTGTACAAGTTCTCCCACTTACAAAGATGAGAGAGGCCTGTAATTGGCATCATAGGGAGACCTCAACTATGAGAGACAAAATGAGAAAACAAATCCAGACAATCACATTGGCTGACTTGGAAAGAATTTATTTGCAAATTATGGTGGAAAATAAGTAGTTGGTGAATATGAAAAGTTCATGTCAATACTTTGTTATATATCCTTTGTTGGCAATGACAGAGGTCAGACGTTTCCTGGAAGTCTTCACAAGGTTGGCACACACTGTTGCTGGTATGTTGGCCCATCCTCCATGCAGATCTCCTCTAGAGCAGTGATGTTTTGGGGCTGTCGCTGGGCAACACAGACTTTCAACTCCCTCCAAAGGTTTTCTATGGGGTTGAGATCTGGAGACTGGCTAGGCCACTCCAGGACCTTGAAATGCTTCTTACGAAGCCACTCCTTCGTTGCCCGGGCGGTATGTTTGGGATCATTGTCATGTTGGAAGACCCAGCCACGTTTCATCTTCAATGCCCTTGATGATGGAAGGAGGTTTGCACTCAAAATCTCACGATACATGGCCCCATTCATTCTGTGCTGTACATGGACCAGTCATCCTGGTCCCTTTGTGGAGAAACAGCCCCAAAGCATGATGTTGCCACCCCCATGCTTCACAGTAGGTATGGTGTTCTTTGGATGCAACTCAGCATTCTCTCTCCTCCAAACACGATGAGTTGTGTTTCTACCAAACAGTTCTATTTTGGTTTCATCTGACCATATGACATTCTCCCAATCCTCTTCTGGATCATCCAAATGCTCTCTAGCAAACTTCTGACGGGCCCCGGACATGTACTGGCTTAAGCAGGGGGACACGTCTGGCACTGCAGGATCTGAGTCCCTGGCGGCGTAGTGTGTTACTGATGGTATCCTTTGTTACGTTGATCCCAGCTCTCTGCAGGTCATTCACTAGGTCCCCCCGTGTGGTCCTGGGATTTTTGCTCACTGTTCTTGTGATCATTTTGACCCCACGGGGTGAGATCTTGCGTGGGGCCCCAGATCGAGGGAGATTATCAGTGGTCTTGTATATCTTCCATTTTCTAATTATTGCTCCCACAGTTGATTTGTTCACACCAAGCTGCTTGCCTATTGCAGATTCAGTCTTCCCAGCCTGGTGCAGGTCTACAATTTTGTTTCTGGTGTCCTTCGACAGCTCTTTGGTCTTCACCATAGTGGAGTTTGGAGTGTGACTGTTTGAGGTTGTGGACAGGTGTCTTTTATACTGATAACAAGTTCAAACAGGTGCCATTGATACAGGTAATGAGTGCAGGACAGAGGAGCCTCTTAAAGAAGAAGGTCCAGGTCTGTGAGAGCCAGAAATCTCGCTTGTTTGTAGGTGACCAAATACTTATTTTCCACCATAATTTGCAAATAAATTCTTTCCAGATCAGCCAATGTGATTGTCTGGATTTGTTTTCTCATTTTGTCTCTCATAGTTGAGGTCTACCTATGATGCCAATTACAGGCCTCTCTCATCTTTTTAAGTGGGAGAACTTGCACAATTGGTGGCTGACTAAATACTTTTTTGCCCCACTGTATGTAAGCAGTTCGATAAGGACTGGGGGCAGCAAGATAAGCTAGTTGTGCACTGCAGCTATCAAGTTCAGAGATGAGGCAGTTGTTATGCCGAACTAAAAAAAATACAGTGCCATGTGTCAGAGACAACAGCCAAACATATGACACAGTGGTTGGTGCATATGTAAGCAGTTCGATAAGGACTGGGGGGAGCAATGTAAGCGGGAGAGATAAGCTAGTTTTGCACCGCAGCTATCAACATCAGAGATAAGGCAGCTGTTATGCTGAACTAAAAAAAAAATACAGACTCTCCCTTTTCCTGCCCCTTTCCAGCCTTCCTCTCTCCCCCCTTACCCCACCACTACCTTTGTCACCTATATATGGTTGGATAATTGATGGAGACTTTCTATTTGAATTATTCAGTTGCGTTTATACAGATTCTCTAGTTTCCTAATTGGAAAAGTCCCTTCCAATTAGGCAAAGGCCAATTTCTGTGAAGTTGATAGCTGTTGTCAGGGATCCCCTCGATCCCTACCGCGATGGTCCCGGCGCAGGCGCACTGCTCCGCCCTGTGCAGGGACACGGGCACTAGGTCCGGGCCGGCCGCGGCGTTCGAGTTCGCGCATGCGCAGTAGAAGCCGCGGCCGCCCGCTGGGCACCAATGGCAGCGCAGGGCGGGATATTTAAATGTCCCTGAGCTGTCATTTCATTGCCTTCTGGTCTTACCTGCTTCCTGTGATTCTGAACCTGTGCCTTGTAAGTTATTTGACCCGGATTGTTCTTGACCTGCTGATTTCTCCTGCCCAGAGCCTTGCTTTGCCTGACCTCTCTCCCTGGATGCCCCTCATTAGATCTGACCTACTGTTGCTGACCTGGCGTGTGACCCGACGATTCTCTGCCTGCTCCCTTGTACCTTACCGTCCTCTACGTTACCAACTCGGCCTGTCTGACTTCGCACTTGCTCAGCCATCCATCCATCCCATCGGGGTCACCCCACCTCCTCACATCTGGCTCTCCCTGGTTGGAGCCCCTGGCGAACACCCCTACCACTGACAGGTGTGCTCAGTAGTGGCGACCTGGTCCCGGGGTACTACAAGTCCATCCCCACCATCAGGGGCCCTGGTGAACAAGTACCCTGGGGCTTAGACTCCGCGCTCTGGGCACGCCTGACCAGTGGAGTGCTAGTGGTGCCGCTCGGCGGTCCCTCACAGCTGTGGTGCAAAACTAGCTTATCTCTCCCGCTTACATTGCTCCCCCCAGTCCTTATCGAACTGCTTACATATGCGCCAACCACTGTGTCATATGTTTGGCTGTTGTCTCTGAATCATGGCATTGTATTTTTTTTAGTTTGGGATAACAACTGCCTCATCTCTGAAGTTGATAGCTGTGGTGCAAAACTAGCTTATCTCTCCTGCTTATATTGCTGCCCCCAGTCCTTATCAAACTGCTTACATGTGCACCAACCACTATGTCATATGTTTGCCTGTTGTCTCAGAAACATGGCATATTGCAACGGAATTTCTTTCAGAATCTAAAGATTGAAACATTTCACATGATTGCACAACAGATATTAGGCCTTTTTTTGGACAGACCTAAATTTCTGAGAGAGAGAGAGAACAAGCAGATTGAATCTAGAATAAGAACATTACTGTCTTTTTTTTGGCGACTGAAGATGGAAAAATGGCTGTGGGCAATGAGCTCCCGCTGCTGTGGAAGAAGAGTCCCCAGACAGCAGAGGCTGGATTGGAGGAAGCATGAACTTCGCTGGATCGGAGGAAGCTTAGGTAAGGATTGGGGGGTTTCTGCACACAGAAGCTTTTTACCTTTATGCATAGAATACATGAAGGTTAAAACCTTGAGCCTTTGGAACAACTTTCAACCTGTGTGAACATGCCACAATTTTTGGGCAATTGTGCAACACTCCTTAAAATTCCTCTACAAATGTGTAAGTAGTTGTTCTTGGATTTCTGATGATGTTGGTGGTGGAAATTAGTATATTGGTGGTAGCTTTAAATGTTTGCCCATGTAGGAGTCGCCGCTGAAATCCACCTGCTCCTCTGGCTCTTTCAGGATCTCCAGGTCTTCACAGGACATAATTTCAGCCACTTCTATACTCTTATATGGTGGTTCTTCACAAATCTGGATTAGGAATATGGCATTTTTTTTAAGGTTTCTAAGACCTCATGCACATTGGGTGTTTAGCGCATGAGGCTCCAACATTTAGTCGTGTCTGGAGGGAACAGGTGCACTAATCTGCCCTGCTGTATGAGAATCTGAACGCTGCAGTTGTACTTCGGTTTAGACCTGTATGCTCATTGGGCATTGTGATACGGGGGATGGTTAGCTAATCAAAAAATGCCATGCCACCTGGCTCTACTGTCAGCAGCACCACTGATCTGATCTCCTGACCATGTGCTCCTCAGGCTGATCTCCTGACCATGAGCTCCTCAGGCTGATCTCCTGACAATGGGCTCCTCAGGCTGATCTCCTGACCATGGGCTCCTCAGGCTGATCTCCTGACCATGGGCTCCTCAGGCTGATCTTCTGATCATGGGCTCCTCAGGCTCACTCAGCCTATGCTTGAAGCATCTCACTGCACGGGCCCCACTCCTGGCCTCTGGATAGGGTGCTCGCTCCCAGTACCTCGGGCTCTCCCGCTCTTGAAACTTACAGATCCCCTTCCTGGACTCTCTGGTTTCCTCAGCTCTCTCAGTCCTCTGCTGACCCACTTAGCTGTCCCACCTCTCCCAGTCCTGTGGGTAAAGGGATCTCTCCAACATGGAGTCTGGTCTCCCCAGTAGGTCACCTCTCCTGGCTGAAGCACACCTCTATCTCCACTCACTGGCTATGTTACTCCCCTGAGTTCTCACCAGACCTGGTTTATATTGTGCTTGTGCACCCGGAAACACATCCAGCAGAAATCCAGGAAGACCTGGACCCAGGCTTGAAGGTTCCGTCCCACTAAAGACTCTTTGGACCCTTCAAGCTCCAGGTCCTGCTCCGGGACTGGTTAACCCAGAGAAAATCTAAAACAGGTTTTCTCAGCTCGCAAATCACATGCTAGAGCTTTACAAACTGCAAATTTGAGAATCCTGTGTTTATTTTTCCAAGTATTATAAATTCATATAGTGGCAGGGCCTCACACTGTCACAGCACATAATGCCCTAAACCAGGGGTGACAAAATCAAATTCATTGTGGGCCGCATCAGCATTATGGTTGCTCTCAAAGGGCTGGTAGTATCTGTAAGCAGTGGTGTATTTAGCTATTGTGCTAACCTAAGCAACACTAAAATTGGGGACCCCCACAACACCACCACTACCAAAAGCACAACCCCTTCCCATCCCCCCCAGCCCCCACCGCCACTAAAATTGGGTGCTCTCTAGATCTTGATGGAGCCAAGCCCAGTGTCTTCCTTCCTTGTGCGGGAAGCTTACACCCTCTAGCAGCATGCAGTCTCCTCGTTTCCATGGTGGAGCCTCACCAGGTCCCCTAGTCCTCTCCCCCCAAAAAAACTGCCGCCCAAGCAAACGCCTTGTTTGTGTCAAGTACCTGGATAGTAAACCTGACGTGAAGAGGCAGGCCTCCCGTACAACTCCGGCTCAAGGACTGCTGATAGTGGGACAGCGGCTGCAGGGGCACAGTAGGGTATGAGTGCCTGTGATCAGTCGGGTAGTAGCTGGTAGGCAGGTGAGCTGTAGGGCAGGTTGAAGGCAGGGAGCAGGATTCGGATTTAGCCATGTGGGATGGATGGACCACTGAGGAGCACGTTTTGAGGATGCAGTGTCAGACGAGCCGGGTTCGGTAGCGGTCGGGCAGATCAGGCATAAATGGCAGGAGGAAGTGTAGTCGGGTCACAGGCCAGGTCAGCAGCGGAGGATCAGACAGGAGCGTGAGACAGAAGGGGAATCCAAGGCAAGCCAGAGGTCAGGGCAGGTAGCGGTCAAGCGGAGGTCAGGAACAACCTGGTTTGATATCAGGAGTCAATCACAGGAATCAGGAAACACAAGCAGGGATAGGAGCAAACGGCAATGAGACATTTACTGCAGCCAGTTTGATTAGCCCCATGGCGCCAGTATTAGTGACAGGCGCGCTGCTGGCTGCGCGAGTGCGCGTGCGCGCACCTATGTCCAAGTACCCGCACATTTGCCCGGTTCATTATAATTCTACACATGTGTATATTTGTGCGCTGCGGATCTTCGCCTGCACTATGGCCAGGTCTTTCCTGACAGTTTGCCTTGTGGTAAATACACCATGGTCTGTAAGACTAGATGTCCAGAGATCTACACTCCCCCACCCTTACATCAGATATCAAGAGCCCCCTACTTCAGAAATCAAGAGTCTTCCACCCTCCCTTACTACAGTGCACCCCGTTAGCTTGTGCCATGGCAGGGAAGAAGCTGGACGCAGAGCTGGGAAGCAGAAAGTACAGGGTCTGGAGAAGGACCAGAGGAGGGCTGGAGTCAGTTGCTGTAGTCTGCTGAATGCTGAGACTAGGTGAGATAAAGACAAGGGGGTGCTATGGTTGCACAGAGAGGTGCAGAATCTGTAGGAGTTCTGTCCTTTCTACAGCCGACTGCAGAGACAAGAGGGGGAGCGGAGTCAAGGGGGGTGCAGCAGCTGCAGAAGAGGTGCGAGGGCCACATGAAATGGCCTGGTGAGTCAGATTCAGCCCACGAGCCTTATGATTGTGTAGTTATCAAATCTGAAAATTATGCTAAATGATGTATCTGCAACGCTGAACATAGTACATAAGGGGGGGGGATATGATCTCCATGTATAATACATAAGGGGGATATGATCTCCATGTATAATACATAATGGGGGATATGATCTCCATATATAATACATAAGGGGGGATATGATCTCCATGTATAATACATAAGGGGGGGATATGATCTCCATGTATAATACATAAGGGAGGATATGATCTCCATGTATAATACATAAGGGGGGATATGATCTCCATGTATAATACATAAGGGGGGATATGATCTCCATGTATAATACATAAGGGGGGATATGATCTCCATGTATAATACATAAGGGGGGGATATGATCTCCATGTATAATACATAAGGGGGGATATGATCTCCATGTATAATACATAAGGGGGGGATATGATCTCCATGTATAATACATAAGGGGGGATATGACCTCCATGTATAATACATAAGGGGGGATATGATCTCCATGTATAATACATAAGGGGGGATATGATCACCATGTATAATACATAAGGGGGGATATGATCTCCATGTATAATACATAAGGGGGGGATATGATCTCCATGTATAATACATAAGGGGGGGTATGATCTCCATGTATAATACATAAGGGGGGATATGATCTCCATGTATAATACATAAGGGGGGATATGATCTCCATGTATAATACATAAGGGGGGGATATGATCTCCATGTATAATACATAAGGGGGGATATGATCACCATGTATAAAACATAAGGGGGATATGATCTCCATGTATAACACATAAGGGGGGATATGATCTCTATATATAATACATAAGGGGGGATATGATCTCCATGTATAATACATAAGGGGGGATATGATCTCCATGTATAATACATAAGGGGGGATATGATCTCCATGTATAATACATAAGGGGGGATATGATCTCCATGTATAATACATAAGGGGGATATGATCACCATGTATAATACATAAGGGGGATATGATCTCCATGTATAATACATTAGGGGGGATATGATCTCCATGTATAATACATAAGGGGGATATGATCACCATGTATAATACATAAGGGGGGATATGATCTCCATGTATAATACATAAGGGGGGGATATGATCTCCATGTATAATACATAAGGGGGATATGACCTCCATGTATAATACATAAGGGGGGATATGATCTCCATGTATAATACATAAGGGGGGATATGATCTCCATATATAATACATAAGGGGGGATATGATCTCCATGTATAATACATAAGGGGGGATATGATCTCCATGTATAATACATAAGGGGGGGATATGATCTCCATGTATAATACATAAGGGGGGGTATGATCTCCATGTATAATACATAAGGGGGGATATGATCTCCATGTATAATACATAATGGGGGATATGATCTCCATATATAATACATAAGGGGGGATATGATCTCCATGTATAATACATAAGGGGGGGATATGATCTCCATGTATAATACATAAGGGAGGATATGATCTCCATGTATAATACATAAGGGGGGATATGATCTCCATGTATAATACATAAGGGGGGATATGATCTCCATGTATAATACATAAGGGGGGATATGATCTCCATGTATAATACATAAGGGGGGGATATGATCTCCATGTATAATACATAAGGGGGGATATGATCTCCATGTATAATACATAAGGGGGGGATATGATCTCCATGTATAATACATAAGGGGGGATATGACCTCCATGTATAATACATAAGGGGGGATATGATCTCCATGTATAATACATAAGGGGGGATATGATCACCATGTATAATACATAAGGGGGGATATGATCTCCATGTATAATACATAAGGGGGGGATATGATCTCCATGTATAATACATAAGGGGGGGTATGATCTCCATGTATAATACATAAGGGGGGATATGATCTCCATGTATAATACATAAGGGGGGGATATGATCTCCATGTATAATACATAAGGGGGGATATGATCACCATGTATAAAACATAAGGGGGATATGATCTCCATGTATAACACATAAGGGGGGATATGATCTCTATATATAATACATAAGGGGGGATATGATCTGCATGTATAATACATAAGGGGGGATATGATCTCCATGTATAATACATAAGGGGGGATATGATCTCCATGTATAATACATAAGGGGGGATATGATCTCCATGTATAATACATAAGGGGGGATATGATCTCCATGTATAATACATAAGGGGGATATGATCACCATGTATAATACATAAGGGGGATATGATCTCCATGTATAATACATTAGGGGGGATATGATCTCCATGTATAATACATAAGGGGGATATGATCACCATGTATAATACATAAGGGGGGATATGATCTCCATGTATAATACATAAGGGGGGGATATGATCTCCATGTATAATACATAAGGGGGATATGACCTCCATGTATAATACATAAGGGGGGATATGATCTCCATGTATAATACATAAGGGGGGATATGATCTCCATATATAATACATAAGGGGGGATATGATCTCCATGTATAATACATAAGGGGGGATATGATCTCCATGTATAATACATAAGGGGGGGATATGATCTCCATGTATAATACATAAGGGGGGATATGATCTCCATGTATAATACATAAGGGGGGATATGATCTCCATGTATAATACATAAGGGGGGATATGATCACCATGTATAATACATAAGGGGGGATATGATCTCCATGTATAATACATAAGGGGGGATATGATCTCCATGTATAATACATAAGGGGGGATATGATCACCATGTATAATACATAAGGGGGGATATGATCACCATGTATAATACATAAGGGGGGATATGATCTCCATGTATAATACATAAGGGGGGATATGATCCCCATGTATAATACATAAGGTAGGATATGATCTCCATGTATAATACATAAGGGGGGGATATGATCTCCATGTATAATACATAAGGGGGGGATATGATCTCCATATATAATACATAAGGGGGGTATGATCACCATGTATAATACATAAGGGGGGGATATGATCTCCATGTATAATACATAAGGGGGGATATGATCTCCATGTATAATACATAAGGGGGGATATGATCTCCATGTATAATACATAAGGGGAGATATGATCTCCATGTATAATACATAAGGGGGATATGATCTCCATGTATAATACATAAGGGGGATATGATCTCCATGTATAATACATAAGGAGGGATATGATCTCCATGTATAATACATAAGGGGGGCATGATCTCCATGTATAATACATAAGGAGGGATATGATCACCATGTATAATACATAAGGGGGGGATATGATCTCCATGTATAATACATAAGGGGGATATGATCTCCATGTATAATACATAAGGGGGGATATGATCACCATGTATAATACATAAGGGGGGATATGATCTCCATGTATAATACATAAGGGGGGATATGATCCCCATGTATAATACATAAGGTAGGATATGATCTCCATGTATAATACATAAGGGGGGGTATGATCTCCATGTATAATACATAGGGGGGGATATGATCTCCATGTATAATACATACGGGGGGATATGATCTCCATGTATAATACATAAGGGGGGATATGATCTCCATGTATAATACATATGGAGGAATATGATCACCATGTATAATACATAAGGTAGATATGATCTCCATGTATAATACATAAGGGGATATGATCACCATGTATAATACATAAGGAGGGATATGATCTCCATGTGTAATACATAAGGGGGATATGATCTCCATGTATAATACATAAGGGGGGATATGATCTCCATGTATAATACATAAGGGGGGGATATGATCTCCATGTATAATACATAAGGGGATATGATCACCATGTATAATACATAAGGGGGGATATGATCTCCATGTGTAATACATAAGGGGGATATGATCTCCATGTATAATACATAAGGGGGGATATGATCACCATGTATAATACATAAGGGGGGGATATGATCTCCATGTATAATACATAAGGGGGGGATATGATCTCCATGTATAATACATAAGGGGGGATATGATCTCCATGTATAATATATAAGGGGGGGTATGATCTCCATGTATAATACATAAGGGGGGATATGATCTCCATGTATAATACATAAGGGGGGATATGATCTCCATGTATAATACATAAGGGGGGGATATGATCTCTATGTATAATACATAAGGGGGATATGATCTCCATGTATAATACATAAGGGGGATATGATCACCATGTATAATACATAAGGGGGGATATGATCTCCATGTATAATATATAAGGGGGGGTATGATCTCCGTGTATAATACATAAGGGGGGATATGATTTCCATGTATAATACATAAGGAGGTATATGATCTCCATGTATAATACATAAGGGGGGGATATGATCTCCATGTATAATACATAAGGGGGGATATGATCTCCATGTATAATACATAAGGGGGGGTATGATCTCCATGTATAATATATAAGGGGGGGTATGATCTCCATGTATAATACATAAGGGGGGATATGATCTCCATGTATAATACATAAGGGGGGGATATGATCTCCATGTATAATACATAAGGGGGGATATGATCTCCATGTATAATACATAAGGGGGATATGATCTCCATGTATAATACATAAGGGGGGATATGATCTCCATGTATAATACATAAGGGGGATATGATCTCCATGTATAATACATAAGGGGGGATATGGTCTCCATGTATAATACATAAGGGGGGATATGATCTCCATGTATAATACATAAGAGGGGGATATGATCACCATGTATAATACATAAGAGGGGGATATGATCACCATGTATAATACATAAGGGGGGATATGATCTCCATGTATAATACATAAGGGGGGATATGATCTCCATGTATAATACATAAGGGGGGGATATGATCTCCATGTATAATACATAAGAGGGGGATATGATCTCCATGTATAATACATAAGGGGGGATATGATCTCCATGTATAATACATAAGGGGGATATGATCTCCATATATAATACATAAGGGGGGATATGATCTCCATGTATAATACATAAGGGGGGATATGATCTCCATGTATAATACATAAGGGGGATATGATCTCCATGTATAATACATAAGGGGGGATATGATCTCCATGTATAATACATAAGGGGGGATATGATCTCCATGTATAATACATAAGGGTGGATATGATCTCCATGTATAATACATAAGGGGGGATATGATCTCCATGTATAATACATAAGGGGGGATATGATCTCCATGTATAATACATAAGGGGGGGTATGATCTCCATGTATAATACATAAGGGGGGATATGATCTCCATGTATAAATACATCAGTGGTTCATATAGTGAACTCGGTGTAGTTATTCCCCCTGAGGTCATCACAGAGGACAAGGGGGGACACTTTACGTCTGGAGGAAAAGAAATTTAATCTCCAAATACGGAAAGGTTTCTTCACAGTAAGAGCTGTGAGAATGTGGAATAGACTCCCTCCAGAGTTGGTTGTGGCCAGCTCAGTGGATTGCTGTAGGAAAGTCCTGGATTCTTTCTTGGATACACAGAATATAACTGGATATAACATTTATAGGTAAAGTTGATCCAGGGAATATCCGATTGCCTCTCGGGGGATCAGGAAGGAATTTTTTTCCCTGCAGGAGCAAAGTGGATCGTGCTTTGCTGGTTTTTTTTTTGCCTTCCTCTGGATCAACTGTGGGTGTAGGATTATAACTTTTTTTTTTTAATGGTTGAACTGGATGGACTTTTGTCTTTTTTCAGCCAAACTAACTATGGAACTATATAGCTCAGGTGCTCACCTCCTATGTTCATTATGAGGATCTCTCACGCCCCTGGCTGGATTTCTTATGAATCCTACGTCAAGTATATTATGGCATGAAAACTGAGATTTCATGAAAAGCAAAACATCAGGGAACTGTGGTGGAAAGTGTTCCTGATTCTCCCATAAAACATAGCAGAGGTCAAGGGATGATTCAGCGCTGCATTATTTACCTATAACTAGAAGAAAAACAATTTTGGTGAGGTGGCCCATTACGAAGACCAGATGAGTCTGTGAAAAGCTAAGAGATATGAGTAGCATTATGGCCATGCATGATTTCACTTGGTGAAGGAATATACGGACAAACTAGGGGCGGACTGACCATTTGGAAACTGGGGCACTGCCCGAGGGCCCAGGGTAAGTAGTGGGCCCCATGAGATGCCCCTGGTACCTTTTTCATAGGGTTTTTTGAGCTTGGGCAAGGACACAGGGGCCCCATGACCCCCTATTGCCCGGGGGCCCATGAGTAGTCAAGTCCGCCCCTGGGACAAACACACCAGTAGACGGTGCAGTGTGGGATTTTCTCTCAAGAATTGGGATAGATTTACTATGTGCTTTCTTGTTGAGTTGTGGAAAACTGGACAGAGAAATTTTTCAGGACACCATTACTGGACTATCTTTATCAAAATGATAGTTTTGTCTGGCTGTTATGGTGATCCGGCAGCTTTGATACATTGCTTCACCATCCTGGCAGATATATGTGGATCAGGAATCATAATATAGCCAGGTGCAGTCTGTAATCTCTATTACAGGTGGTGCTCGAGCGCAGCGGCAATGCAGATGGGAGAGGAAGTTGAGGGAAATCGGGTTTCTCTATGACTCCCTCGGTCACACAGGCAGTGATCCTGTTGGATGCTCAGGCCCCATGTGACCCTGGTGGCCATCTTGGTTCAGGCAGAGTCTATTTAAGACTCTTTTGGTTTGGTTTAGGTTTGGTGTGCTTTGTGGTTTAGGTTTGGTGTGCTTTGTGGGAGTGGCTAGTGTAGGGGCAGGTTCTTTGTCTGTCAGGGACAGCGCTAGTGATAGGGAAAGGTCCTGGTGGAGTAAGAAGAGAGCAGGGACTACATTCTCAGGAAGCTTCCCCTTTGGGTTGGACCAGCTGGGCCGCAAGTGGTACTGAATGGGTGAGCTTTCCCACCGGTCCTAGTTGTACTGTTGAACTAGTCTTGTAATACATCGTTTCTTGCAATTCGGGGCTCTGCATGCTTCACCTACTCAACACTGACATCTCCTGTTTTGCTAGCTGCAGACTGGTTCTGGCTCAGTGACTCAAAATTTGGAGGCCAGAGACAGTCAGGCAACCAGAAACTTCAAATGTAGGTCAGCAATGCCAGCCTCTCATTATGTCGTTTCTTTAAGGAAAAGCTCTGCCAAAGCCCTTAGAAAAGCCTGGTGTGGGACACAAGTGAAGCTTCCTTCCATTTAGCACTTAGTGTGTGAAGGACTAATTAACGGGTCAGAACATCTCAGGGGGAAGGGGGGATGCTTAGCCCTGTATAAGTTTTGATTCCCAAAAAAAAAAGTCATTATTTGTGTAACTATTTTAGGGGGTCTGGTTCAGAAATGGATTGCAGTACAGGAAGAAGATGAAGAAATTGGAAAATGAAAAGACTCTTATTTCTGTCTAGAATGAGCTGTATATATGGATAATATACAGGATTTTTCTGTCTGCTTCTTGTATGTATCATTAGATAAGGATATTGCAGGGATTAGCACACGGGTGTCACACTGGCAGCCCTCCAGCTGTTGCCAAACTACAAGTCCCATGAGGCATTGCAAGATTGACAGTTACAAGCATGACTCCCAAAGGCAGAAGCATGATGGGACTTGTAGTTTCACAACAGCTAGAGGGCCGCCAATTTGATACCCCTGGATTAGCATTTATTAATTCTTTTTGGATAGTTTCACTGCCAACTTTTGCCTATGGTAGGGTGGGTCACCAACACCTCATTGGAAGGTGAAGGTTTCCATGGTCCTACCTGACACTGGTGGATGGAACCAAAGGAGATGTCTTATGGTTTCTAATGGTGACGGATGGAGTTGATAACAATTTTCTACTGTCAACATCACTGCTAAGTGGACTATGTGAAGATAGATAATTCAATATTTGACTGTGGAATGTGTGAAATATTGTCCGATGATATTTGCCACTGCTGTGTTCAACTGATGGCAGTAGACTGCTGCTGTTTGCAGCTGGCGGAGTTAGCTCAAGCTTTCTGTCTCTAACATGTGAAGTCATTAAAGATGATGGCTCACTCTTTATAGAGCTAGAGCAGGGGTGGGCAAACTTTTTGACTTGAGGGCCGCAATGGGTTCATATATTGGACCCGGGGGCCGGACCAAGAGTAGATGAATGATGTGTATGTGTCATCCATAGTAAGTATAGTAATATTCCCCCATAGTAATTCATCCCCCATATAGTAATTCATCCCCCATAGTAATTCATCCCCCCTATAGTAATTCATCCCCCATATAGTAATTCATCCCCCATATAGTAATTCATCCCCCATAGTAATTCATCCCCCCATATAGTAATTCATCCCCCCTATAGTAATTAATTCCCCATATTATTCATCCCCCATATTAAGTCCCCCCTGTGTCAATTCACTTACCTTTGCTCCGCGCGTTCCTCTCGCCGTGTTCCCGCGCCGTTCCGGTGTAGCATGAAAATCTGTCTCCTATGAGGATCTGTCCCCCTCGACGTATCTGCGCATGTGCCAGTTTTAGACATTAGCAGCCGATTGGCGATCTCCGGCACATGCGTAGATACGTCGAGGGGGACAGATCCTCATAGGAGACAGATTTTCATGCTACACCGGTCTTCAGGGCGGACTGTGAGAGGAGCCTAGCGGGAGCCTAGCGGGAGCCTAGCTCCGCGGGCTGGATTAAAAGGTCTGCCGGGCCGTATATGGCCCGCGGGCCGTAGTTTGCCCATTGCTGAGCTAGAGGCTTGAGCCATTAAAGCTTTACTCACTCACTAAGGGAATGGAGAATGAAGTCAAAAATATTTTCTCGACCTCAGTGGTGGTTAGAGTGACTGGACTTTGCTGGTCCTTCATAGTTGTTGCCAGTTTAATTGGTTCAGCCTCACTGGTGGTTGTAGCCTGTGGAGATTTCTCACACTTCATCGTAGATGGAGTGACTGAGCATTGCTGATCTTCCGTAGTTAGTGCACCCTCAGTAGTTTTTTCACTTTCACCAGTGAATACAGTAACTGGACCTCCATAGTTGTAGCCAGTTTGCTTGGTTCATTCCCACTGATGGTGGTAGCCAATTAAATTTTCTCACCCTCATGGTAGATTGAGTGGATAGATTTTGCTTTCCCTCCATAGTTGTAGCCAGTTTAATTGGTTTATTCTCATTGATGGTGGTAGCCAGTTGAGTTTTCTCACCCTCCATGCTCGATGGAGTAACTGGACTTTGCTTGTCCTACACATTTGTAGCCAGTTAAGTTAGTGCATTCTTACTGGTGGTGCTAGTGGTTTTCTCACCCCCTCTGGTGGATGGCGTAAGTAGACTTTGCTGATCCTCTGCAGTTTATTTGGTATACTCTTGCTGATGGTTGTATTCGGTGATGTTTTCTCACCCCCACTGGTGAATGGAATAACTGAACTTTGCTTGTCCACCATAGTTGTAGCCAATTTTATTGGTTAATTTTCATTGGGAGTTGTAGCCAGTGGAGTTTTTTTCACCAACCATGGTAGATGGAGTGGAGGACATTGCTTGTCCTCCATGGTTGTAGCCAGTTTATTTGGTTTACTCTCGTTGATGGTTGTAGCCAGTGGAGTTTTCTCACCCTCCATTGTAGATGGAATGACTGGACATTGCAGGTCGTCTGTAGTTGTCGATATAGTGACTTGAAAAAGTATTCATACCCCTTGAAATTTTCCACATTTTGTCATGTTGCAACCAAAAACATATATGTATTTTATTGGGATTTTATGTGATAGACCAACACACAGTTGGAGAAGGATCTGTGAGTTCTGGTAGATCATAAGCTTAGTAATGGCAGCAATGCCAAGCTGTGGTGTCTAAAACGAGCAAAATCCTCTCTTGTATTAAAAGAGGTATAGACTCCAGAGAGAGATATCATTTTACCCCTGTACACATCATTAGTAACACCTCATCTGGAATATGCAGTTCAGTTTTGGGCACCAATTCACAGAAAGAAAATTGGGGAACTGGAGAAAGTACAGAGAAGGGCAACCAAACTGATACGAAGCATGGAGGAGATCAGCTATGAAGAAAGATTAGAGGAACTGAATTTATTCTCTACTGAGAAGAGGAGATTAAGGGGGGATATGATCTCCATGTATAATACATAAGGGGGGATATGATCTCCATGTATAATACATAAGGGGGATATGATCTCCATGTATAATACATAAGGGGGGATATGATCTCCATGTATAATACATAAGGGGGGATATGATCTCCATGTATAATACATAAGGGGGGGATATGATCTCCATGTATAATACATAAGGGGGGATATGATCTCCATGTATAATACATAAGGGGGGGATATGATCTCCATGTATAATACATAAGGGGGGGATATGATCACCATGTATAATACATAAGGGGGGATATGATCTCCATGTATAATACATAAGGGGGATATGATCTCCATGTATAATACATAAGGGGGGGATATGATCTCCATGTATAAATACATCAGTGGTTCATATAGTGAACTCGGTGTAGTTATTCCCCCTGAGGTCATCACAGAGGACAAGGGGGCGCTCTTTACGTCTGGAGGAAAAGAAATTTAATCTCCAAATACGGAAAGGTTTCTTCACAGTAAGAGCTGTGAGAATGTGGAATAGACTCCCTCAAGAGTTGGTTGTGGCCAGCTCAGTGGATTGCTTTAAAAAAAAAGTCCTGGATTCTTTCTTGGATACACAGAATATAACTGGATATAACATTTATAGGTAAAGTTGATCCAGGGAATATCCGATTGCCTCTCGGGGGATCAGGAAGGAATTTTTTTCCCTGCAGGAGCAAATTGGATCGTGCTTTGCTGGGTTTTTGCCTTCCTCTGGATCAACTGTGGGTGTAGGATTATAACTTTTTTTTTAATGGTTGAACTGGATGGGCTTTTGTCTTTTTTTCAGCCAGACTATGTAACTATGTAAAGTGGCATATAATTGTGAAGTGGAAGGAAAATGATAAATGGTTTTCAACTTTTTTTACAAATAAATATCTGAAAAGTTTTCAAGAAACTGTAGTTTAGTTGTCTCACTCTGTGGACATTTAAATGCATTTTATTTTACATAAGTAATTGAGTGTCTTCTATGTTATGAAAATAATCTTGTTACACATTCCTCTTTATGACAATTCTCTATATACTTGGTCATTATAGTCGTTGTCAACCCCAGGACTGCATTCCTAGTGCACGGCGTTATGTGACATAACAGGGTAAAGTACTTGCCACCATGACATCTCTATCAACCATTCACCCTCTGAATAATCATAATTAAACTTTCAGGCCACCAATAGTTAGCAATTCTAATGTGATCTGCTACAAGGGGGAAGTCTTACTGGCACATTATGAATGCAGGCTGTGCTTCCTGCTTAGAAGTACTTGTGCTTTAATCTTCCTTCCTCTCAATGCAATTTCATCATCCTGCTTTTCCTTAATAACAATTGTTCCAGTATTCTGTATTTGATTTTATCTCAGTGGTTATGCAGCAAGTGTGCTACCTCAACTTTCCTGATGTTCTAGAGAGGCATATACACTCAATGACCTCTTTATTGGGTCCACCTGTTCAATTGCTTGGTAGCACAAATTGCTAATCAGCCAATCACATGGCAGCAAATCAATGAATTTAGGCATGTAGACGTGTTGAAGACGACTTGCTGGAGTTCAAACCGAGCATCAGAATGTGGAAGAAAGGGGATTTAGGTGACGTTGAAGGTGGCATGGTTGTTTGTGCCAGACAGGTTGGTCTGAGTATTTCAAAGACTGCTGATCTACTGAGATTTTCAGGCACAACCATCTCTAGTGTTTACAGAGAATAAAAAAGAGAAAATATCCAGTGAGCGGCAGTTGTGTGAAGGAAAATGCCTTGTTGATGTCAGAGGTCAGAGGAGAATGGGCAGACGTGCTCAAGATGATAGAAAGGCAACAGCAACTCAAATAACCACTCGTTACAATCAAGGTTTGCAAAATACCATCTCTGAATGCACAACACATCAAACTTTGAAGCAGATGGGCTACAGCAGCAGAAGACCACAACGGGTGCTACTCCTGTCAGCTAAGAACAGATAATGGAGGCTACAATTTACACAGGCTCACCGAAATTGGACAATAGAAGATCGGAAAAACGTTGCCTGGTCTGATGAGTTTCAAGTTCAACTGTAACATTCAGATGGTAGGGTCAGAACTTGGCATAAAAAACATGAAAGCATGGATCCATCCTGCCTTTTTTTCGACTGTTCAGGCTGGTGGTGGTGGTGTTGGGGGAGATTTTCTTGGCACACTTTGGGCCCTTTAGTACCAACTGGGCATTGTTTAAACACCACGGCCTACCTGAGTATTGTTGCTGACCATGTCCATCCCTTTGTGACTACAGTGTCCCCATCTTCTGATGGCTCCTTCCAGCAGGATAATGCACCATGTCACAAAGCTCAAATCATCTCCAACTGGTTTATTGAACATGACAATGAGATCACTGAACGCCAATGACCTCCACAGTCACCAGATCTCCATCCAATAGAACACCTTTGGGATGTGGTGGAACAGGAGATTCCCATCATGGATGTGCAGCCGACAAATCTGCAGCAACTGTGTGATACTATCGTGTCAATATGGAGCAACATCTCTGAGGAATGTTTCCAACACCTTGTTGAAATTATGCCACAAAAGATGAAGGCAGTTCTGAAAGCAAAAGGGGGCTCCAACCCGATGCTAGCAAAATGTACTTAAGAAGTGGCCAGTGAGTACAGATATGTATATATATATATATATATATACACACACTGTATATTACTTTATGAAAATCTTTACAATCACATGTCAGAATGTGCAGTTTGCACTTAGTAAAGTTCTATAATTTAACAATACAGACTTGGGAGTCTGCAGGATTATGGGGATTGACCCTGTAGGCAGTTATGTCCTGGGCACCATATGACAAAGCAAAATTAATAAACTTCTGCTCCTCTAGCCCCCAGTCTGCCTTGTCATACAAATCCCAGAGGACAACTGCCCACATTAATATTCCTAGTGACAGTAGAGGGAATGGCAGTGATGGGGGCAGCAGCACTGTCAGTCTGTCACGTGCACTCCTTCAGTTGGCTATTGGGCCGGCTATCAGGTCTGGGTATGCCTCCTTTAACCTCCTTAGCGGTAATCCTGAGTGTAGCTCGGAGTAAAATTTCTATACCAAGAGCGGTAACCCCGAGCTACACTCGATCTTACCATGCGGCGTTGCTCTGGGGGTCCCTGCAGCACTTACCTTGTCCTTCGCTCCCGCGATGTGTCCCCTGCAGTGTCCCCGGCCATCTCCTCCAGCTGATGCCGGCATCCGGCTTCTGTGTTCCGGTCCCTGTGATGTCAGGACGTACGGGCGCTGGAACCGGTGGGAAATTTGAAATTTTTTAAAAATGTAATTTTTGCTGTCATTGCTGTTTCAATGCATTTCACATACATTTTGTCCCGAGTGCTTTGTCTGGCGCCCTGCCTGCATTTTGAATGTTCTTTCTGCCTGGAAACTTAGAAAAGTCCATGGCGTGTAAAAGGCGTCCCTTTACATCAAAAGCGGTTTTAGAACAGCGATAGTAAATCAGAACCACTTGCAGAATTGAGTGATAATGATTCGTGGGGGAAATTCGTCATCAGACACTGAAAACGATTTTGCAACTTTGCTCAGCGATGTGCAAATTTGCCTCTGTATTTCAAATTTCAGTGTTTTTGGTTTGATTATATTATTGAATTACATTTATTATTATTATATTATTATTTTTTATGATTATTTATTAAATTATAATTTATGATTTCGTGTTTCAAATTTTATCATCCCCGGGATGTTTACTAGACTCTTGTTCATACAGATTTCAGTGCGTTATTCCTAAAAATTACAGGCCTACAATAAAAAACTACATATTTCCATGCAAAAAAATGGTACCGCTTTCAGCACAAAAAATTGGAAAGAATCAGACCGCTAGGGAGGTTAAACCTGATACATGACTCCTACAGACCTGATAGGCAGCCCACAGTCAACTGAAGGAGTGTGCATGGCAGCCTGACAGATTCTGCTAATTGTAAGACAGAGGCCTAGTTTTTTTTTTTATTGTGAGGATGCCATTAACAAAAATGATGGCCACAACATTTGGCCAACAAGTCAAATCAAGAAGATTCAAGTCTAAAACTGAAAACTGAAAAATTGTATATACTTAACTGCAACCAAATTTTTAAACTCTTTTTGATTGTTCACTGTTTCAGAGAAAGGAAGCAGGCAAATTTAATTTATAAAAAATCAATTATTGTCTTAATTTCTAAGATTAAAGACTGAAAATTTGTACAGATTCGATGCACACCTTTTAAGCCTTTATTGGAGAGGTTGCAGCAGAATTCTTTAACCCTTTTTGATAGTCCACTAAGAGAAAAATTGCATAGATTTGCAGCATATCCTTTATGAGACAGGACACAATTTATGAGGGACAGATGGAACTCTTTTTGATAGTCCACTATTTTAGAGGAAGAAAGCAAAGCAATTTCATGTATAAAACAACCAGTTAAGGTCTATTTTCTAAGATTAAAGTCTGAACATTTATACAGATTTGAAGTACATCTTTTAAGCCTTTATTGGTTAGGTTGTAATTTTGAGGGAGAGAGAAAGAAGACTGCATCTGGAAATAAAAAATATTCTTTTTTTTCTGAGACTGGATTTAGAAATATATTACAGGTTTGCACCACAGCTATTAAGCCATTTGGGCCAGGACACAATTTCAGAGTAACCGAGCAAGCATATTTCATCTATAATTTAAATTTAGTTTGAAATTGTAAACAAACATTTCTCACATTTTGCATGGCAGTTATTACATTTTTGTTGTTGCAATTTCTGAGCAATTCAGTTTTTCATCTAGAAATAAAAAAAAATGTGTGTCTTGGTTCAGAGACTGAAGAGAGAAAAAAGTAAAAATTTTGCACCACAGACTTCAGCCAATTTCTGGACTTTTGACTATATTGTCTTTGTGGAAAGAGAAACATTTTAAAGATTTCCAGAGCACATTCAAAGCCCTTCTGAGGGATAGAGCAAGCAGATTGCATCTGGAAATAGAACATGAGTGTTTTTTTTCGGAGAATAAAGACAGAAAAATGTCAAAAGCTATCAATCTTGTATAGAGATGCCACTCTTTCTGAGCAATTGAGTGGGCATTTCATCTTTAAAAAAAAATAAAGAGAAATTTGTATAGATTTGCAGCGCATCCTTGAAGCTTTTATTAGATAGGACACAATTTATGAGGGACAGAGCTAGCACATTACATCTATAAATTAAAAATTAGTGTCTTTTTTTAGAAACTGAAGATAGATTTCCTTGATTGGAAAGGCCTGTCTCTGAGGGAGAGAGTAAGCAGATTGTATCTCGCAAGAAGAAAATTAGATTACGTTTTCACAGATTGAAGGAAACATTTTGCAGAATTTCTGTTCAGTTCTTTATTCTTTTCGGACAGGAGAGAGTAGGTAGATTACAGTTTAGAAGAAAGTGTTGCATGTTTTTTCCAAGATTAAGTAACAATTTTAATTTAATGGTATTTCAAAAGATTTTCAGCACAGCTTTTAAACCTGTTTGCACAGGCTGTTATATGGGATCTGGAAAGCAAGCAGATTGTGTCTTACATTAAAAAAAAAGTAATTTTTTTTCCCAGGCAGAAGAGTGAAATAGAATACATATTTACAGCACAGCTTTTATACTCTTTTGGACAGGTGGATAGTTTTGGGGTAGAGAGCAGGCAGATTGCATCAGGAAATCAAAAAATATTTTATTTTTATTTTAAAGATTTTATGCACACACAGAATAGCATCCTTAACCAATCCTTTTTAATAGAAAGCAATTTTAGAAGCAGAGAGAAGCCACATTTCAACCAGAAATAATCTACAATACATTAAAACTATACTGATTTTCTGCACAGAATATCATCTTTTTTAACAGAAGACAATTTCAGAAGCAGGAATATTTCAGCCAGAAACAATCAATGAAGCTGTTATATTTCTCAGACACTGCATAAAATTTGAATGCTATGATTCATAGAATCTCATTTTTTTTAATAGGAGGCAATTTCAAAAGCAGAGATTGAGTATGTTTCAGCCAGAAAAATTAAATTACGCTTTTTAGAGACTGCATAAAAATTAATAACTTTTGATGTAGAGAGAAGCAGAGAGGTCATATTTTAGCCAAAAATATTCAGTTAGATTGTTATTTTTCTGACAACCAAATCTAAAATTTATACAGATGTGCTGCACAGAATCTAATTCTCTTTCATAGGAGGGAATTTAAGAGAGAGCAGGCAGACTCCATTTTTAATTACCAAAAAATGATTGTATTCTCCTTGGGACAAAGGAGAAAAATGTACAAATTATCAGCGCAGATTTTAAGAATGTTTTTTATAGGCCAAAAGTTGCAGGGGTAGAGTGAGACCAGGCAATTTCTCTTTAAGGAATCACTGAATCACTGTGTATCCCCAAAAAATATGGGAATGTGTGAAGTATATGCCTTGGGGCTGGTCTGAGGTCTGGAGTACATGCATTAGGGCTGATTTGAGGTCTGAATGCATGCATCAGGGCTGGTCTGAGTTCTAAGGTACATGCATTGGGGATGATCTGAGATCTGACGTACATGCATTACGGCTAAATATGTTTTGTCTGTGCATCAGTATATTTATGCAGTCATAGCTGCACTGCTAATGGAAATGTAAACTTGTAATTTTTAAATAATTTGCCATTAGCAGTACAACTATGAGTGCAAAAACTGAACGGACTACAACGTGCTATTGTTCACTGGTGCGCTGATTGTCTGATACTTGTGAACATGACACATAATGTGGAAAGGGTTGCTGCCCTTGGGTCTATCCTGAAAGTTTTGTCTTTGATTCAATGAATAATTCCTGTGTTATATGCAATGTATCATTAAAGTGTTACATACAATGTATCAATCAAATCATGACTTATATACAATGTATCATTCCTGTGTTATACACAATGTATCATTCATGTCTTATATACAATGTATCATTCATGTGTTATACACAATGTATCATTCATGTCTTATATACAATGTATCATTCATGTGTTATATTCAATATATCAATCACGTCTTATATACAATGTATCAATCAAATCATGTTTTTATGTACAATGTGCCATTCAAGTGTTATATACAATATATCAATCATTTATTTAATTTATTTATTTCAGGTAGTTATGTAGCGCCGTCAATTTACGCAGAGCTTTACATATACAGTACATTCACATCAGTGTTTTACATATAATGTATCAATAATGTCATATATTAAGTATCATTCCTGTGTTACATACAATATATCAATCATATCTTATATACAATGTATCATTCACGTGTTATATACAATGTATCAATCATGTGTTATATACAGTGTATCAATCATGTCTTATATGAAATGTATCAATCGTGTGTTATATACAATGTATCATTCACATGTTATATACAATGTATAATTCAAGTGTTTTATACAATGTCTCATTCACGTGTTATATACAATGTATCAATTACATGTTATATGCAATGTATCATTCATGTGTTATATACAATGTATCATTCACATGCTATATACAATGTATCAGTCATGTCTTATACTCAATGTATCATTCAAGTGTTATATACAATGTATCAATCATGTCTTATATACAATGTATCAATCATGTCTTATGTACAATGTATCATGCATGTGTTATATACAATGTACCATTTGCGTGTTATATACAATGTATCAGTCATGTCTTATATACAAAGTATCATGCATGTGTTATATACAATGTATCGTTCATGTGTAATATACAATGTATCAATCATGTCTTATATACAATGTATCATTCAAATGATATATACAAGGTATCAATCATGTCTTATATACAATGTATCATTCATGTGTTATATACAATGTATCAATCACGTCTTATATACAATGTATCATTCACGTGTTATATACAATGTATCATTCACGTGTTATATACAATGTATCAATCACGTCTTATATATAATGTAGCAATCACATCTTATATACAATGTAGCGTTCACGTGTTATATACAATGTATCAATCATGTGTTATATACAATGTATCATTCATGTGTTATATACAATGTATCATTCATGTGTTCTATTCAATGTATCATTCATGTGTTATATACAATGTATCATTCATGTGTTATATACAATGTATCATTCATGTGTTCTATTCAATGTATCATTCATGTGTTGCATACAATGTATCATTCCTGTGTTATATACAATGTATCATTCATGTGTTATATACAATGTATCATTCATGTGTTATATACAATGTATCGATCATGTGTTATATACAATGTATCATTCATGTGTTGCATACAATGTATCATTCCTGTGTTATATACAATGTATCATTCATGTGTTATATACAATGTATCATTCCTGTGTTATATACAATGTATCATTCATGTGTTATATACAATGTATCATTCATGTGTTATATACAATGTATCATTCCTGTGTTATATACAATGTATCATTCATGTGTTATATACAATGTATCATTCAGATGTTCTGTAGAGAATGAAGCTGACTCCAGGCAGAAGGGTGAAGTCATTGTGCTCAGTGTTTGGCAGCGAGGTGCACTGAGTCTGTTTTCTGTGTCAATATTTAGCACCCCGGCTGTCCCAACTGACTCCTCTTTGTGCCTGAGCACATCTTAGCAACCATCCCCCCTGGCGACCGGCTATGCTGCAGCGATTCTCGTGGTGGCTGGCCCCCGCCATCAGCGGCCTGACACACCCATGTGCACGCCGGGCCGTGGCAGCTACGAGTCATGAAAGGAGGAATATTTTCCATGTCCTATTCACAGGAGAAATGAGTGGAAAGATTGCTGTAGGCCGGCACCAGGAACAGTACACAACGCACAAAGCCGTCTCACAGTGACTGGAGAGCAGCGCGGTCCTGCCAGGCCAATGAAAAGCCTCAGACGGAAGCTGCATTTCTCTATCACAGAGAGTAGCTCAGTATAAAGTCCCAAAGTTGAAGAATAAAGTTCCCTTTTAACCCCTTCCCTCCGGCCGGGAGTAGATATGTGGCAGCATGGAGATGAGCTTTTGTGCTGGGAGTGCGCTCAATTGCACACCCCCCATCACTGTGACTGTGCTGACACCGACAGCTCCCTGTCACACAGTGCAATTGGGAGGCGGTAGGATGGACTCTTAAAGTGTTACTAAACCCACATCAGTACAATCGGTCTGTAGATGCAGCAAAGCGGGCTTGTTATACTCACTGTGGGACCTAAAGGGTTAATCCTCTGCATTGTGTAAAGAGGCCCTTTGATTCTGTCTTCTCTGCTCCTCCCCTTTTTCAAGCGACCACTTTTTATCTCCTGATAAGACAGACTGAACCATAGGCATTTTGCACATGCTTAGTTTGGTGTGTATTGCTAGAGAGATTTTTTTTTTCTTGGGAGAGTGCATGTGATAAGCACAGGGCCAATCAGCACTGGTCAGATAGAGGTCAGGGGTTCTGCATCCTCCTAGAGCAGAAAGAAAACTTCTCCTACAAGCTTTGGCTAGTGCTTGCCTGAACACTGATAGAAGTCACAAGACTGCTATATACTGCTAATGAGAAAAGGTATTTAGCAGTTTATATTTACTAAAATAATTGCATTTCCATGTTGTGTGTACTGTGGGAGAGCGGATATAGTGAATGCAGGGTCCGGGGAGACCGGATATAGTGAATGCAAGGTCTGGGGAGAGCAGATATAGTGATTGCAGGGTCCGGGGAGAGTGGATATAGTGATTGTAGGGTCCGGGGAGAGCGGATATAGTGAATGCGGGGTCCGGGGAGAGCGGATGTAGTGAATGCGGGGTCCGGGGAGAGCAGATATAGTGATTGCGGGGTCCGGGGAGAGCGGATATAGTGAATGCGGGGTCCGGGGAGAGCGGATGTAGTGAATGCGGGGTCCGGGGAGAGCGGATGTAGTGAATGCGGGGTCCGGGGAGAGCGGATGTAGTGAATGCGGGGTCCGGGGAGAGCGGATGTAGTGATTGCGGGGTCCGGGGAGAGTGGATATAGTGAATGCGGGGTCCGGGGAGAGCGGATATAGTGAATGCGGGGTCCGGGGAGAGCGGATATAGTGAATGCGGGGTCCGGGGAGAGCGGATATAGTGAATGCGGGGTCCGGGGAGAGCGGATATAGTGAATGCTGGGTCCGGGGAGAACGGATATAGTGAATGCGGGGTCCGGGGAGAGCGGATATAGTGAATGCGGGGTCCGGGGAGAACGGATATAGTGAATGCGGGGTCCGGGGAGAGTGGATATAGTGAATGCGGGGTCCGGGGAGAGCGGATATAGTGAATGTGGGGTCCGGGGAGAACGGATATAGTGAATGCGGGGTCCGGGGAGAGCGGATATAGTGAATGCGGGGTCCGGGGAGAGCGGATATAGTGAATGCGGGGTCCGGGGAGAGCGGATATAGTGAATGCGGGGTCCGGGGAGAGCGGATATAGTGAATGCTGGGTCCGGGGAGAACGGATATAGTGATTGCGGGGTCCGGGGAGAGCGGATATAGTGAATGCGGGGTCCGGGGAGAGTGGATATAGTGAATGCTGGGTCCGGGGAGAGCGGATATAGTGAATGCGGGGTCCGGGGAGAGCGGATATAGTGAATGCGGGGTCCGGGGAGAGCGGATATAGTGAATGCGGGGTCCGGGGAGAACGGATATAGTGAATGCGGGGTCCGGGGAGAGCGGATATAGTGAATGCGGGGTCCGGGGAGAGCGGATATAGTGAATGCGGGGTCCGGGGAGAGCGGATATAGTGAATGCGGGGTCCGGGGAGAGCGGATATAGTGAATGCGGGGTCCGGGGAGAGCGGATATAGTGAATGCGGGGTCCGGGGAGAGTGGATATAGTGAATGCAGGGTCTGGGTTTTAGGAACACTTTAACTTGATTACTTTGATAGTGGTCACATGATCGGGACGCTTGTGTAGCGGCTTAGGTGTTGCGATATCTCTTTTTTTTCAATGCATTTTTATTGATTATTGAAATTAAAAAAATCTTAAAGCGGTAATAAACTTGTTAAAAAAAAAAGAAAAACATTTCCCCCCTGCAAGGTAATATCATAAAGTGCTTCTATGCATTGTATACTCGCACATTATGTGAAACTTACCTTGCAATGAAGCCCTCCAGCGGCGCTTTGTCACCACTTACAGGGCGTCCATCTTCACCCATTCTTTCCGGGTTCCGGGCTGCAGCTGCCTGAATGTCTGAGCCACCGATGACGTCACTCCTGCACATGTGCGCAAGAGTTCCGGCCACAGCACACAGTTCTGAAGAATTACTGCCAATAATCTGCCGTTCGCGGTGATACCTCACATGTGTAGCGGATGATCGCTGTTTGCGTGCAGGACCGTCGCATGCGTTTACCTTTGCGCACAAGCACAGGGGGGACAAGGGAACTTTGTTTTAATTTTTTTTACACTGTCACTCCAAAAAAAATGTTTTGATCACTTTTATTGCTGTCACAAAGAATGTGAACATCCTTTGTGACAGCAATAGGCCTGTGACAGGTCCTCTTTATGGAGGGATCTGCTACCAGCTCCTGATTGTCACTTTGTGACCTGGAGCTGTCGGGGACGTAGGAAGGGAAGATCAATGTAGTGGCCCACATGGAAGAAAAATATATTTGAAATATACTTTAAAAATATTCTTCCCAAATATATTGACATATATTTGAAATACTACAATTTTGGCCGTATTCAATATACTTAAATAAAAAAAAAAAAAACAATTTTATATATATATATTGTATGTTGAAATGCGTTTTTATTACAAAATATATGCAAAATATTTTTAAAAATAAATTTCAAATATACTGTATGTCTTTAAAAATACAAATCTACATTTTTGAATGCATTTACAAATATATGTAAAAAATATCTGTTAAAATGACTTTCTTATTTGTTAAAAAAAAAATCTGAAGACTATATTTAAAAAATATAAATTTTTAAAAATATTTAACATTTTATAATATATAAAAAAACGCATTTCAACATACAATATATATATATATTTCTTGAAATATAATTTGAAATATATTGAATACGGCCAAAATTGTAGAATTTCAAATATATGTCAATATATTTGGGAAAAATATTTTTGAAATATATTTCAAATATATTTTGCTTCCATATGGGGGGGGGAAGGTCACCCTGAAAGAAATAATACCTCTTCCCTACTATCCCGGACTGGGCTGGAGTCAGACTTTACCAGCCAGTGGGAAGCGTAGAGGTGGCTGGCCCCGTGTTCTTCGTGTGGCCCCTGGTGAACCCGCAGGACAGCAGTGAGCCAGGCTTCATGATGTCACTCACAAATGTGTCATGTAATGAGTTGTGGATGAAGAATGGAATTCTCCAAAATGGAAAATTGTAGGAAATCCTCTGCATTCCCTTAATGGTCGGCTTGTGCGTCTCTCATTTCCTGAAGCTGAACAAGTAAATACATAAAACGCACATCTGGGGGATGTGATCTGCTGCTTTAAATTTTAAAGTTATTCATACACTCATTTATCCCTCCTTCTCAATGTAATAATAAGTGATGTAAGAGGGGACTCTGATGTAAGGCGGGACCGCGATGGGGACTCTGATGTAAGGAGGAACTCTGATGTTAAGGGGACTGTGATGGGCACTCTGACATAAGGGAGACTTTAATGTAAGAGGGAGTTCTGTTGGGGGCTCTGATATAAGGTGGGACTCGGATGTAAGGGGACTCTGATATAGGGAGACTGCGATGGGGACTCTGATGTAAGGGGGACTCTAATGTAAGAGGGAGCTCTGTTGGGAGCTCTGATGAAAGGGGGGGCTCTGATGTAAGGGGGACTCTAATCTAAGAGGGAGCTCTGTGGGGAGCTCTGATGTAAGGGGGGCTCTGATGTAAGGGGAAGCTTCGATGTAGAGGTACTCTGATAAAAGAGAGACTCTGATGTTAAAAGGACTGTGATGGGGACTCTGATGTAAGGGGAACCCTGATGTAAGAGGGGACTCGGATGTAAGGGGACTCTGATATAGGGAGACTGTGATGGCGACTCTGATGTAAGGGGGACTCTAATGTAAGAGGGAGCTCTGATGTAAGGGGGACTCTAATCTAAGTGGGAGCTCTGTTGGGAGCTCTGATGTAATCGGTGGCTCTGATGTAAGGGAGACTATAATCTAAGAGGGAGCTCTGATATAAGGGGGAGCTCCGATGTAGAGGTACTCTGATAAAAGAGAGACTCTAATGCAGGGCGGACTGACCATTTGGAAACTCGGGCACTGCCCGAGGGCCCGGGGTCAGTAGGGGGCCCCATGAGATGCCCCTGGTACCTTTTTCATAGGCTTTTTTGAGTTTGGGCAAGGACACAGGGGCCCCATGATCCCCTATTGCCCGGGGGCCCCATGAGCTGTCAGTCCACCCCTGCTCTGATGTTAAGGGGACTATGATAGGGACTCTGACATAAGGCGGACTCTAATGTAAGAGGGAGCTCTGTTGGGAGCTCTGATGTAAGGGGGGGGGCTCTGATGTAAGGGAGACTCTGATGTTAAGAGGACTGTGATGGGGATTCTGATGTAAGGGGACTGTATTGTAAGAGGGAGCTCTGTTAGGAGCTCTGATGTAAGGGGGACTCTGATGTAAGAGGTACTCTAATAAAAGGGAGACTCTGATGTTAAGAGATCTGTGACAGGGACTCTGACATAAGGGGGACTTTAATATAAGAGGAAGGTCTGTAGGGGGCTCTGATGTAAGGTGGGACTCTGATGTAAGGGGACTCTGATATAGGGAGACTGTGATGGGGACTCTGATGTAAGGAGGACTCTAATGTAGGAGGAAGCTCTGTTTTGAGCTCTGATTTAAGGGGTGGGGGCTCTGTTGGGGACTCTGATGTAAGAGGGAGCTCTGTTGGAAGCTCTGATGTAATGGGGGGCCAGGGGCGAACTGACCATTTGAAAATTAGGGCCCTGCCCAGAGGCCCATGATAAGTAGGGGGCCCCATGAGATGCCCCTGGTACCTTTTTCATAGGCTTTTTTGAGTTTGGGCAAGGACACAGGGGCCCCATGATCCCCTATTGCCCGGGGGCCCCATGAGTTGTCAGTCCGCCCCTGTGGGGGACTCAGATGTTAAGGGGACTGTGATGGGGACTCTGATGTAAGGGGGACTCTGATGTAAGAGGGAGCTCTGTTGGGAACTCTGATGTAAGAGGGAGCTCTGTTAGGGACTCTGATGTAAGGGGGACTCTGATGTAAGAGGGAGCTCTGTTGGGGACTCTGATGTAAGAGGGAGCTCTGTTAGGGACTCTGATGTAAGGGGGACTCTGATGTAAGAAGGAGCTCTGTTGGGGACTCTGATGTAAGGAGGAGCTCTGTTGGGGACTCTGATGTAAGAGGGTGCTCTGTTGGGGACTCTGATGTAAGAGGGAGCTCTGTTGGGGTCTCTGATGTAAGAGGGAGCTCTGTTGGGGACTCTGATGTAAGAAGGAGCTCTGTTGGGGACTCTGATGTAAGGGGGACTCTGATGTAAGAGGGAGCTCTGTTGGGGACTCTGATGTAAGAGGGAGCTCTGTTGGGGACTCTGATGTAAGAGGGAGCTCTGTTGGGGACTCTGATGTAAGGGGGACTCTGATGTAAGAGGGAGCTCTGTTGGGGACTCTGATGTAAGAGGGAGCTCTGTTGGGGACTCTGATGTAAGAAGGAGCTCTGTTGGGGACTCTGATGTAAGAGGGAGCTCTGTTGGGGACTCTGATGTAAGAGGGAGCTCTGTTGGGGACTCTGATGTAAGAAGGAGCTCTGTTGGGGACTCTGATGTAAGGGGGACTCTGATGTAAGAGGGAGCTCTGTTGGGGACTCTGATGTAAGAAGGAGCTCTGTTGGGGACTCTGATGTAAGAGGGAGCTCTGTTAGGGACTCTGATGTAAGGGGGACTCTGATGTAAGAGGGAGCTCTGTTGGGGACTCTGATGTAAGAGGGAGCTCTGTTGGGGACTCTGATGTAAGAGGGAGCTCTGTTGGGGACTCTGATGTAAGAGGGAGCTCTGTTGGGGACTCTGATGTAAGAAGGAGCTCTGTTGGGGACTCTGATGTAAGGGGGACTCTGATGTAAGAGGGAGCTCTGTTAGGGACTCTGATGTAAGGGGGACTCTGATGTAAGAGGGAGCTCTGTTAGGGACTCTGATGTAAGGGGGACTCTGATGTAAGAGGGAGCTCTGTTGGGGACTCTGATGTAAGAGGGAGCTCTGTTGGGGACTCTGATGTAAGAGGGAGCTCTGTTGGGGACTCTGATGTAAGAGGGAGCTCTGTTGGGGACTCTGATGTAAGAGGGAGCTCTGTTGGGGACTCTGATGTAAGAGGGAGCTCTGTTGGGGACTCTGATGTAAGAGGGAGCTCTGTTGGGGACTCTGATGTAAGAGGGAGCTCTGTTGGGGACTCTGATGTAAGGGGGAGCTCTGTTGGGGACTCTGATGTAAGAGGGAGCTCTGTTGGGGACTCTGATGTAAGGAAGGACATTCTTGGAATGTATTTGCTTTGTCGGTTTGTCTCTCTCTATCACATTGGAACGCAGAGTTGCTGGATCAATTCACGGCTCCGGCAGCTTTCCATTCCTGGCTGTGGTAGGGGGCAGTGTGATGCGAATTCAGCGCGTCACACAGTTCTGTTTTTTTGTACAAACTTTATTTGAAGTGTACATAACATAACCTTCATTCATGACAATATACAGCAATGTGCTGCCATACATTACCATGCGATTCGGCACAGTATGCTGCGAAACAATGTCTGGATTTCCTTGCAGAGTGCTGCACAGGCTGTTTCCTGTGTGTCCTTGTGATGACAGATGTTGTACAGTGCAGTAAAACGTCCATCAACTCGCAATGAAATATCAAGTCTTCTCTGATCCTCCCCTTCTTCCATTGTCCCCCTCTTATCTACTGATAAGACATATCGCATGGAGCCACTCTGCACATCCTCAGTTTGGTGTGTATTGCTAGAGAGGTTTTTTTTTTTCATTCTTGATAGAGTGCATGTGATCAGCACAGGGCCAATCAGCACTGTCTAGACAGAGGGTCATGGGTCCTGCAGCCTCCTAGAGCAGAAAGAAAACTCCTCCTACAAGCTTTAACCAGTGCTCTGCTGGACACTGATAGAAGTCACAAGACTGCTCTATACTGCTGATGAGAAAAGGTATTTAGCAGTTTATATTTACTAAAATAATTGCATTTCCATGTTCTGTGTACTGTGGGAGACCAGATATAGTGAATGCAGGGTCCGGGGAGAGCGGATATAGTGAATGCAGGGTCCGGGGAGAGCGGATATAATGAATGCGGGGTCCGGGGAGAGCGGACATAGTGAATGCGGGGTCCGGGGAGAGCAGATATAGTGAATGCGGGGTCCGGGGAGAGCGGATATAGTGAATGCGGGGTCCGGGGAGAGCGGATATAGTGAATGCGGGGTCCGGGGAGAGCGGATATAGTGAATGCGGGGTCCGGGGAGAGCGGATATAGTGAATGCGGGGTCCGGGGAGAGCGGATATAGTGAATGTGGGGTCCGAGGAGAGGGGATATACTGAATGCAGGGTCCGGGGAGAGCGGATATAGTGAATGCGGGGTCCGGGGAGAGGGGATATACTGAATGCAGGGTCCGGGGAGACCGGATATAGTGAATGCGGGGTCCGGGGAGAGGGGATATACTGAATGCAGGGTTCGGGGAAACCGGATATAGTGAATGCGGGGTCCGGGGAGAGCGGATATAGTGAATGCGGGGTCCGGGGAAACCGGATATAGTGAATGCGGGGTCCGGGGAGAGCGGATATAGTGAATGCGGGGTCCGGGGAGAGCGGATATAGTGAATGCGGGGTCCGGGGAGAGCAGATATAGTAAATGCGGGGTCTGGGGAGAGCGGATATAGTGAATGCGGGGTCTGGGGAGAGCGGATATAGTGAATGCGGGGTCCGGGGAGAGCGGATATAGTGAATGCGGGGTCCGGGGAGAGCGGATATAGTGAATGCGGGGTCCGGGGAGAGCAGATGTAGTGAATGCGGGGTCCGGGGAGACCAGACATAGTGAATGCGGGGTCCGGGGAGAGCGGATATAGTGAATGCGGGGTCCGGGGAGAGCGGATATAGTGAATGCGGGGTCCGGGGAGAGCGGATATAGTGAATGCGGGGTCCGGGGAGAGCGGATATAGTGAATGCGGGGTCCGGGGAGAGCGGATATAGTGAATGAGGGGTCCGGGGAGAGTGGATATAGTGAATGCGGGGTCCGGGGAGACCGGATATAGTGAATGCGGGGTCCGGGGAGAGCGGATATAGTGAATGCGGGGTCCGGGGAGACCGGATATAGTGAATGCGGGGTCCGGGGAGAGCGGATATAGTGAATGCGGGGTCCGGGGAGAGCGGATATAGTGAATGCAGGGTCTTGGGAGAGCGGATATAGTGAATGCGGGGTCCGGGGAGAGCGGATATAGTGAATGCGGGGTCCGGGGAGACCAGACATAGTGAATGCGGGGTCCGTGGAGAGCGGATATAGTGAATGCGGGGTCCGGGGAGAGCGGATATAGCGAATGCGGGGTCCGTGGAGAGCGGATATAGCGAATGCGGGGTCCGGGGAGAGCGGATATAGTGAATGCAGGGTCCGGGGAGAGCGGATATAGTGAATGCGGGGTCCGGGGAGAGCGGATATAGTGAATGCGGGGTCCAGGGAGAGCGGATATAGGGAATGCAGGGTCTGGGGAGAGCGGATATAGGGAATGCGGGGTCCGGGGAGAGCAGATATAGTGAATGTGGGGTCCGGGGAGAGCGGATATAGTGAATGCGGGGTCCGGGGAGAGCGGATATAGTGAATGCGGGGATCGTCAGCTTGCTTTACAACTTACCTTTTCGTGGAGCGGGTCACCCCATATAGGTTGCATGCTGACGATCCCCGCAGGATGGATCGGATCTGTGGATTGGGGAGCATAATGTATCTGACTCCAATCCATTATGCTCAATCCGCAGATCCGATCCATTCTGTGGGGGTGTCACCAAGTGTTATCGCACTGGGTGACACCAACCCTAGGGACACACCTGCTTATAGCTGCCAGTGGGAAGGAGAGGGAAGCCGGCAGCACTGCAGGGGTGGGGGAACACTAGGAGGGCTTTGGCAGCAGAGGAATCGTATGGTGCACAGGGAGGGTGATGTGTGCTGTGGGGGGCAGTTACTGGAACCGATTCCCTGTATGGCTCTCTCTGCAGCAGCTGAAAGCTCGAGCAGAAGAAGCCAGCTTTCAGCTGCTGTGGAGAGAGCCATACAGGGAATCGGTTCCAGTAACTGCCCCCCACAGCACACATCACCCTCCCTGTGCACCATGCGTTTCCTCTGCTACCAAAGCCCCCCAAGGAGAAGAAGCCAGCTTTCAGCTGCTGCGGAGAGAGCCATACAGGGGATTGGCTCCAGTAATTTTTCCCCCGCCATGCCATTCACCCGCTGTCCTGCCCACATCAGCAGCACAGTGGCTAAATGGTTAGCACTTCCACCTGGCAGTACTCGGGACGTTGGTTCGAATCCCAACCACGGCTCCACCTGCCTGGAGTTTGCATATTCTCCCTGTGTCTGCGTGGGTTTCCTCCAGGTACTCCGGTTTCCTTCCACACTCCAAAGACATGCTGGTAGGTTAATTGGCTCCTGTATAAATTGTCCCTAGTATGTGTATGTATGGATGTGAGTTAGGGACCTTAGATTGTACGCCCCTTGAGGGTTAGGGACCTTAGATTGTACGCCCCTTGAGGGTTAGGGACCTTAGATTGTACGCCCCTTGAGGGTTAGGGACCTTAGATTGTACACCCCTTGAGGGTTAAGGACCTTAGATTGTACACCCCTTGAGGGTTAAGGACCTTAGATTGTACGCCCCTTGAGGGTCAGGGACCTTAGATTGTACGCCCCTTGAGGGTTAGGGACCTTAGATTGTACGCCCCTTGAGGGTTAGGGACCTTAGATTGTACGCCCCTTGAGGGTTAGGGACCTTAGATTGTACGCCCCTTGAGGGTTAGGGACCTTAGATTGTACGCCCCTTGAGGGTTAGGGACTGATGTGAATGTACAATATATATGTAAAGCGATGTGTAAATTGACGGCGCTATATAAGTACCTGAAATAAATAAATATATCTGATTCGTCCAGCTGCCTGGGCCCAACTGCTGGCCTGGGCCCCATACAGGAGGACCGGTGATACCCCTTTATCCATGGCCCTGCATACAAGAGAACAGATGTCCCCTTCCGAGGATTTCCTTCTCCTTGTGTTTCTCTGACAACTCAAAAGTGTTGGATTTGCCATTCCTTTCTGCATTGGAGACAAATCAGGAGAATCTCCCTAGTGGGGGACCCAGACAGCAATCCTTCCCCTCTCCATCCACAAATGTTTTTTGACTATTTGGCACTTTAACAATCTTCGGAGAATTTGCTGTATTCTGATTTTTCTTCACTTAGACGGGAGCGATTCTTTAGCCCTAATTAGGACCTCAGGCGGCGCGCTCCAATGGATGGACGTGGGCTGTGTGTAACATTGGCTATTCGCTTTGTTTCCTTCCTGCAGAGATGAATAACATTCCGGACGCCTGTGTGTGTTACATTGTATATCACGGCCTGTGTGTGTGTTACATTGTATATCACGGCCTGTGTGTGTGTTACATTGTATATCACGGCCTGTGTGTGTGTTACATTGTATATCACGGCCTGTGTGTGTTACATTGTATATCACGGCCTGTGTGTGTGTTATATTGTATATCACGGCCTGTGTGTGTGTTACATTGTATATCACGGCCTGTGTGTGTGTTACATTGTATATCACGGCCTGTGTGTGTTACATTGTATATCACGGCCTGTGTGTGTGTTACATTGTATATCACGGCCTGTGTGTGTTACATTGTATATCACGGCCTGTGTGTGTGTTACATTGTATATCACGGCCGTCGCTGGTTTTCTCCTCGTTCGCCATGTCCTCGGGACGGGTTCACTTTGCAGATATACTGCAGGAAATCCTATCCTATGAGAGAATTCTCCTTTTATTCTCAAGGTCTAGAGATGAGAATTCTCCTTGCTGCAGCCTAAGAAGCTCCTTGTGATGGGCCCCGTAGCGGGATCATTAAAGGGGCCTCTGGTTCTCCAATCTCCATATTAAATTTAATCCTCCTACAGAGATCCTAAACAACAGCTAGCTCTGCAGAGTCGTAATTTCCTTCGTAAGAGTCTGAGGTTCTTAAACTGTGTAATCACATTTTACCCAGAGATATCTACCAAATGCGATCGCTGGCTGGGTGAGGCAGTATGTAAGCAGCCAGTATAGGTCCCAAACCCTCACCCAGTCCCCCACCCGTGCTATAGGTCCCAAACCCTTACCCAGTCCCCCACCCGTGCTATAGGTTCCAAACCCTCACCCAGTCCCCCACCCGTGCTATAGGTCCCAAACTCTCACCCAGACCCCCACTGGTGCTATAGGTTCCAAACCCTCACCCAGACCCCCACATATGCTATAGGTTCCAAACCTTCACCCAGACCCCCACCCGTGCTATAGGTCCCAAACCCTCACCCAGTCCCCCACCCGTGCTATAGGTCCCAAACCCTCACCCAGTCCCCCACCCGTGCTATAGGTCCCAAACCCTCACCCAGTCCCCCACCCGTGCTATAGGTTCCAAACCCTCACCCAGACCCCCACCCATGCTATAGGTTCCAAACCCTCACCCAGACCCCCACCCGTGCTATAGGTCCCAAACCCTCACCCAGACCCCCACCCGTGCTATAGGTCCCAAACCCTTACCCAGTCCCCCACCCATGCTATAGGTTCCAAACCCTCACCCAGTCCCCCACCCGTGCTATAGGTCCCAAACTCTCACCCAGACCCCCACTGGTGCTATAGGTTCCAAACCCTCACCCAGACCCCCACATATGCTATAGGTTCCAAACCTTCACCCAGACCCCCATCCGTGCTATAGGTTCCAAACCCTCACCCAGTCCCCCACCCGTGCTATAGGTCCCAAACCCTCAACCAGTCCCCCACCCGTGCTATAGGTCCCAAACCCTCACCCAGTCCCCCACCCGTGCTATAGGTTCCAAACCCTCACCCAGACCCCCACCCGTGCTATAGGTTCCAAACCCTCACCCAGACCCCCACCCGTGCTATAGGTCCCAAACCCTCACCCAGACCCCCACCCGTGCTATAGGTCCCAAACCCTTACCCAGTCCCCCACCCGTGCTATAGGTTCCAAACCCTCACCCAGTCCCCCACCCGTGCTATAGGTCCCAAACTCTCACCCAGACCCCCACTGGTGCTATAGGTTCCAAACCCTCACCCAGACCCCCACATATGCTATAGGTTCCAAACCTTCACCCAGACCCCCATCCGTGCTATAGGTTCCAAACCCTCACCCAGTCCCCCACCCGTGCTATAGGTTCCAAACCCTCACCCAGTCCCCCACCCATGCTATAGGTCCCAAACCCTCACCCATGCTATAGGTTCCAAACCTTCACCCAGACCCCCACCCATGCTATAGGTTCCAAACCCTCACCCAGTCCCCTACCCGTGCTATAGGTCCCAAACCCTCACCCAGTCCCCTACCCGTGCTCTAGGTTCCGAACCCTCACCCAGACCCCCACCCGTGCTATAGGTCCCAAACCCTCACCCAGACCCCCATCCATGCTATAGGTTCCAAACCCTCAACCAGACCCCCACCCGTGCTATAGGTTCCAAACCTTCACCCAGACCCCCACCTATGCTATAGGTTCCTAACCCTCACCCAGACCCCCACCCGTGCTATAGGTTCCAAACCCTCACCCAGACCCCCACCCGTGCTATAGATCCCAAACCCTCACCCAGTCCCCCACCCGTGCTATAGGTTCCAAACCCTCACCCAGATCCCCACCCGTGCTATAGGTCCCAAACCCTCACCCAGACCCCCACCCGTGCTATAGGTTCCAAACCTTCACCCAGACCCCCACCCGTGCTATAGGTTTCAAACCCTCATCCAGACCCCCACCCATGCTATAGGTTCCAAACCCTCATCCAGACTCCCACCCATACTATAGGTTCCAAACCCTCACCCAGACCCCCCACCTGTGCCATAGGTTCTAAACCCTCACCCAGACCCTCAGCCATGCTTGGAGGTCCTGGGTAGTTAGTGTGCCTTCCTTGTGAAGCAAAAATAAACCATTCTTAAAGGATAAGTGCATCTTTATGGCAACACCCTTTCCTAAAGGGCGGACAGCACGTGGGTATAAGTGCAACCATATTATGACGTTGATTTACTAAAACTGGAGAGTGAAAAATCTGGTGAAGCTCTGTGTAGAAACCAAGCAGCTTCCAGGTTTTATTGTCAAAGCTTAATTTAACAAGCTGAAGTAAGAAGCTGATTGGCTACCATGCACAAGTGCACCAGATTCTGAGTGCACCAGTTTTAGTAAATTCCCTCCAATATGTATGCTCAATTGCTCATAAATTGTGGTATGCCCACGCAGGCCTGGTTGATGAAGTTGAAGTTAGAAGCTGATTGGCTACCATGCACAAGTGCACCAGATTCTGAGTGCACCAGTTTTAGTAAATCCCCCCCAATATGTCTGCTCAATTGCTCATAAATTTTGGCATGTCCATACGGGCCTAGTTGATCAAGCTGAAGTTAGAAGCTGAGTGGCTACTCTGCACAGCTGAACCAAATTTTGCACTCTCCAGTTTTAGCAAACCAACCCCACTATGCGGAGTTTATCATGCCTGCTTGTCCAGGACCAGCTCAGCATTGCTCCTCCATGATCCTCTGTGGAGCCTCAGACATCCTGCACATATTTCAGGTCTAGCAGGAAAGAAAAAACATCCCCTTAGACTGGCAACATCCATGGAAATGGAGCCTGCACACCAAAATGCCCACCTCTCATACAACTTTGTTGATCCAGAGGTAGTTTCAGAGGAAGAGGCCCAGGTAGGTGGAGTGATGAATGGACCAATAAAGTTCTATATGAAGTGAGTGCTTTGGGTGTGACCTTTATTTCTTTGCATGTTGAAATTTGAAGCAGTGGTGGATGGGCTATGGAGAAAGCCTGCATCTATATGACTACACCCTTGGATAAAGAACGTTTGGCATGTGGATATAAGTGCAACCAGTGTGTGCTGTGATGGGTGGGCTGTGGAGGAACCACCATCTGTATGGCAATACCCTTGAATAAAGGGCTCCTGGCATGTGGTTATAAGTGCAACCAAAACATGTGCAGAGTTTATCCTGCCTACTTGTCCAGGACTAGCATAGCATTGCTCCCCTATGGCACTCCATAGAGCCTCTGACATCCTGCTCATATTTCAGGTATAGCAGAAAAGAAAAAATTTCCCCATAGACTGGCAACATCCATGGAAATGGAGTCCACACATCAAAATGCCAACCTCTCATACAACTGTGTTGATCCAGGGATACTATCAGAGGAAGGGACCCAGGCAGGTGCAATGGTCAATGGATCAATAAAGTTCTATATGAAGAGAGTACTTTGGGTGTGATCTCCATTTCTTTGGATGTAAAACTTTGAGGCAATGATGGTTGGGCTATGGAGAAAGCCTGCATCTATATGGCAACACCCTTGTATAAAGGGCCCTAGTCATGTGGTTAAAAGTGCAACCATATAAAGTGCAGACTTTATCATGCCTGCTTGTCCAGGAACAGCACAGCATTGCTCCACTATGGTCCCCTGTGAAGCCTCTGACATGCTACACATTCTTCTGTTCTGCTAGACCTGAAGTAATGTATACGTAGACTGTCAACATCCATGGAAATGGAGCCTGCACACCAAAATGCCCACCTCTCGTACAACTTTGATGATCCAGGGGTAATATCAGAGGAAGGGACCCAAGTAGGTGGAGTGATGAATGGATCAAAAAAGTTCTATGTGAAGTGAATGCTTTGGGTGTGATCTTTATTTCTTTGGATGTTGAAGTTTGAGGCAAAGAAGGACGGGCTATGGAGAAAGCCTGCATCTATATGACAACACCCTTGAATAAAGAACTTTTGGCATGTAGATATAAGTGCAACCAGAGTGTTGCTGCCTGCTTGTCTAGGGGCAGCCCAGCCCAACAATGGTGTTCCAAAGGGCCTCTGCCATCCTGCACGTTCAGGTCTAACATATCATTTGTTCCCTTAGACTGGCAACCTCCATGCAAATGAAGCCCTCACACCTCTCATAGAACTATGTTGATCCAATGGTCATCTCACAGGAAAGGACCCATACCGATAAGAGTTATCACTGAATCAATAAAGTTCTATATGATATTGGTGTTGTGGTGTACAGCCTCCATTTTTGTGGATGTTGGACATTGAAGCAATGATAGACAGACTATGAAGAAGGGAACATTTCCATTGTTTGTGGTGCCCATAGACTGGCAGATGTTCCAGATAATGAATTTATTCTTTACGGGTAGACATGGTGCATGTTGCAGGTTTTTGAAGGATGCCGTGAAAATTGAAAGCTAGAAACCTGGGCATTGTACACTTTATTATGTCCACATATGATGAGTTTATTATTATTATTATTATTATACAGTATTTATAAAGCGCCAATAGTTCGCTCAGCGCTGTACATTACAAAGGGGGACAGAACATGTGACAGAACAATACCAATACAATGCAAAACGAGTTTGGTTACATTTACAGATTTGCTGCAGAGTGTAGATGTTAATGGGGAATTCGGCATGTTGCTGTAAAGGTGAACCAATTTTTAGTAGTATACCTTAAGCAAAAAACATTTTCCCCATACTTTGAGGAGATTTTCTCTTATTTCTGGATGTGTTTCATGGGCAGGAAGTAAAGACAAATCTTTAAAGGGGCAAAACAAAAAGCCTGAGAGGAGCCCTAAACATTCCCTAATCTAGCCAAAGCACAAAAAAAAAAAAGTTCAGGATCTGCATTATACCTTAAAGGCAACCATGAAGAGGAGGAAACAAAGTAGATGCAAACATTGAACTGCTCATCTCCTGAGTGGCCACCCATGGTGGCCATGATAAAGGTACTGCTGCTGCTCTCAAAACATACTGCCAGATATATCCAGTGAAGATTTATATTTTTAATGCCTCCATTGCATCTTCCACTTCTGTCCTGCTAAGATGTCCACCTACCCACCTGGTCCCATATAGAGATAACATAATCTCATGGATTTGGGATCTTCATAATTAAAGAGGAAATCCAGATGTGACATTTTTTTGCATAGTTACATTGGTCCACCTTGGAGCAATGTAACTTTGCACATACCATATCCGTGGAATTACTCTAGATTCAGAAAATGACTGTAGTAGACACCGCTACTACAGTGATCGATCTCCACTAGCTTCCAGATCCCATGCTGAGCAGTTGCCCTACTGCCTTCTGAACATAGGAGGTCAGCCACTTGGTGACATTCAGAGATCGCTTTACATTTCCTGAATTGATGTAATGCACTCTCTGATCGGACAAGATGGAGAGGTGTGGCAGTGATGTCATGCTCTCCACCTCATCCATGCATTGAGAAAATGCAAAGGATTCTCTACATGGCACCCGTGTCTAGTGGCCAGCCTCCTTTGTTCGCAACGAAGCAGGACAGCCACTCAACATGGGATCTGGAAGCTAGAGGAGATCACTGGAGTAGCTGTGCAGTACATGTGTCTACTGCAGTGATTTCCAGCTTCTAGAGGGACCCCTCGGGTATGGTATATGCATAGTTACATTAGTCCAGACTGGACAAAAATGACCTCTTTAAAGAAGAACTCCGAGCAATTTTTTTTTATTTTCCCATGCAGTGGGGCTGTTCTTGTACTGCATGGGTTAACTGCTCATTTTGTTGAGGAAAAAGCTATACTTACCCGATCCTTTGATCCTCCGGAAAACAGCGCTCCCCCACATCCTGCTGTGGACTGTTCCTGCTGTCCTCACGACTAGAGCCGGTCTATGGGCATGGTGACATCCGGAACAGTCCATTCACAAGAACGCTAGCATGTGGGGGGGGGGGGAGGAGTGGTGGGACCAGTCTAGGAAGACTGGCGGATTAGGTAAGTATATCTGATCTGCAATCCCCTAGACAAAAATGAGTAGTTAACCCATGCAGTATGGACACTGCCCAACTGCATTGCAAAATAAAATGTTTGTCCAGAGTTCTTCTTTAAACTTACCTCCTGCCTTCTGGTTG